>NC_056740.1:347817823-347922823 GCF_019279795.1 Protopterus annectens
CGGGGGCCCCATCTTCCGGGGGGTTTTTTTTCTTGCCCCAGATGTCAGGAATCCCAAAATGAAAAAGGTCCCATATCCTTTGCAAATACACCTCAGAAGAATGGTGAAAAAAGGAACCACACAAAAGTAAAACCAAGAGGGGACAGGAGGGAGGGAAACCCAGACTGCAACAGTGAAGACACTCGAACATCTACATTTATGGTAGGTGTACACAAAGTACAGTTGTGTACACCTACCATAAATGTAGATGTTCGAGTGTCTTCACTGTTGCAGTCATAACTATAGGGTGTGCCTGCTGGCAGGCAGCCCCAGGTCGGCCAGAATTCCAAAGTCTGGGTCCGGCGTCGGCTGTACCAGCAAGTACCCTGACGTCAGAACGCAGAGGTATAAAGCTGACAGCCGACGCCACCTTCTCCAGCCTTTCTTGCCCCAGATGCCAGAAGTCCCCCAAAATAACCAAAAGGTGTCCAAAAAGGAAACACAAATACACCACAAAAGAAGAGGAAGATAGAACAAGCAAAAAATAAGAGGGGATTGGTGGGAGGGAAACACCAACTGCAACAGTGAAGACACTCGAACATCTACAATTATGGTAGGTGTACACAACTGTACTATGTTCTTCGTGTTTCACTGCTGCAGTCATAACTGTAGGGTGGAATCCCAAAGCTGTGATGAGGGAGGAGGTTATACAGAAGAAGGGGCAGCCAGAAGACCCTGCAAGACAGCAGAGGCAAAACCTGCCCTAGACTTAGAATACAAAGGGAGATTATAGTGCTTAGAAAAAGTATGCACTGAACTCCAAGTGACAGCTTCCAAAATGTCCTTGGTAGGAACTCCTCTGAGAAAAGCTGCTAAAGTGGCAGCTGCTCTAGTAGAATGACTTCTAACAGTACCTGGAATCTGCTTCCCAAAGTGAGAGTAACAAAACCTTATCCCATGAGCAATCCATTTGGAAATAGTTTGTTTAGAAATAGCCTTGCCTAGAGAACTGGAGGCATAAGAGATAAGCAACTGATCAGATTTTCTGAAATCTTTTGTTCTGTCCAGGTAAAACCGTAGTTGTCTGTGTACGTCCAATGAATGTAAAATCCTTTCCCCTTTGTTTTGAGGATTTGGAAAGAAAAGTAGGAAGGTGAATAGTCTGATTTAAAGCCACTTTAGAAATCACCTTAGGCATAAATGTAGGATTGGTCCTTAAGGCAACTCTGTCTTAGTGGAAAATAAGGTATGGTTCCACAGCCATGAGAGCTTGCAACTCTGACACCCTTCTGGCAGAAGTCAAAGCTATTAAAATAGCTGTCTTCCAGGATAAGAACTTGATGTCCGAAGCAGCAGCAGGCTCAAAGGGAGGTAAAGTAAGTTTTTCCAAAACATAATTAAGATCCCAAGCAGGAACAGGAGGAGTTCTGGGAGGTCTTGGCCCCTCTCAAGAATTGTCTCACCAGCTGGTGAGAGAAGATGGGGGGATCAGTGTTGTAATGAGCCGAGATAGCAGAAGCATGGATTTTAATGGAAGAAAATGAGAGGCCTTTAAGCAAAAGGTCTGAGAGGTAAAGTAAAATGGACGAAATGTCAGGCAAAAGAGGAACAGAACCTCGATCCCGCATCCAGATACAAAATCTTTTCCATTTAGAAGCATAACATTTTCTAGTGCTAGGGCGCCTGGCTTCTAAGAGAACATCCAAAACTTGTTTGGGAAAAGCAGAAGGAATCAAAGGCCCTTGTAGAGCCAAGCTGCCAGGCAAAGAGTCTTGATTTGAGAGTGTAGCATTTGACCCTGATGCTGGGACAGAAGAGAAGGAAACAGAGGCAGAATCCATGGAGGTTCCAAGAACAGGTGTCTTAAAGTTGGATACCAAAACTGCCGAGGACAATTTGGAGCTATCAAAATGATAATCTTGGGTTTGTCCTGTTTTATTTTCAGTAACACCCGAGGAAGAAGAGGAAGAGGAGGGAAGGCATATCCCGAAAGATTCCTCCAGCTGAAAGACAGGGCATCCACTTTCCAAGCTGTTTTGTGGAAGGACCTGGTGCAAAAGAGAGGCAGCTGATGATTGAGATGGGATGCAAACAGATCTATCCGAGGGCAACCCCAAACTGCCGTAATCCTGCTGAATAAGTTGGGGTCCAGCAACCATTCGTGAGGATTCAAAAGATTTCTGCTTAGACTGTCTGCTAAGAGATTCTGTTTTCCTGGAATGAATTGAGCTTGAAGATGCAGATTCAGATTTAGAGCCGTGTCCCATAAACTCATGGCTAGTCTGCAAAGGGGGTATGAGTGAGAGCCCCCCTGCTTGTTTATATACCACATGACTGTGGTATTGTCTGTCTTAATCAGAAGATGTCCTGGTTGCAAAAGATTCTGGAAGGCTAGAAGCGCATTTTGGACTGCCAACATTTCCTTCAAGTTGATGTGCCAGGGAAGATGCTTCTTTGTCCAATAGCCCTGCTGGCAATTGTTTAGGTAATGAGCTCCCAAAGCATAATCCGAGGCGTCTGTGGTTATGATCTGAGCAGGATGAGGTAGAGACAAGGGATTCCCTTCGTTTAAAGCACAAGCCCTGGACCACCAGAGGAACTCTTTTTGGAGTCAGGGAATCAAAGGTATCATTGTTTACAGGCTGTGGTAATGCTGAGACCATACACTCTTTAGGTACCATTGAAGTTTTCTCATATGAAGCCTTGCATTTGGGATCAACAGGATGCAAGAAGCCATGTAGCCCAATGCCTGCAGGAATTTCCTTGCAGTGAGCGGAGTTAAAGTAGCCAAGGTCTTGAAAATTGATGCCAGCTGTACTTGCTTTTCTGGAGTAAGGAAGGCCCTTTGTAAGCTTGTGTTTAGAAGAGCTCCCACAAAGATCATTTGTTGAGAGGGGATCAAATGTGACTTTTTTGTGTTCACTGAAAATCCCAGTAGTAGGAGAAGACGCTGAACAAACTGCAGATGTTGAAGTAAAAGATCCTTGCTGTCCGCCTGAATAAGGCAGTCATCCAGATAGGGGTAAATTTGAATCCCTTGTAGTCTGCAATAAGCTACTTCTGGAGCCAGACACTTGGTAAAGACTCTGGGCGCAGTAGATAAGCCAAAGGGCAGTACAGAGAATTGAAAGTGTCTCGAACCTGCCTTGAATCGGAGGTATTTTCTGCGTTCCTGTCTGATGGGAATGTGTAAATAGGCTTCCTTCAAGTCCAATGTCACCATCCAAGCATCCTGGTAGAGCATGGGAAGAAGTTGTTGTAGAGTAAGCATCTTGAATTTTGGAATCTCCAGAAAGGTATTTAATACTGAGAGGTCCAGAATAGGTCTCCATGAGTTTTGTTTCCTTGGGACCAGAAATAGTCTTGAGTAAAAACATTTTCCCATCTCTGGAAGTGGAACAGGTTCTATGGCTCTCATGGCCAATAAAGCGTCCACTTGATTTAAGGCCTCTGACCACTGATGTTTTGGCAGATCCGGCCAACCCGAAGACCTTGGCAGAGTATGAAAGTGGAATTTGTAGCCTCTTAAAATCACGTCTAAAACCCATTTGTCCTGGGTAATACGAGTCCAACTTTGGTAGAAAAGAGAAAGTTTTCCTCTGAGAGGGGCTTCCAGGCAAGGAGGACCTGTAGCCCAACGGAGAGAGTCATTGGGTCTGCTTCTTTTGTGATTGAGGTCTGTCTTCTCCCCTTCTAGGTGAAGAAGCAGTCCATTGTCTGGACCTGTAAGAGGCCTGAGCCTGCGCCCGACCTCTGGAGCGTCTATATCTTCCCCTTTGAGGCCTGTCAGACGTGGGAAAGGACCAATTTTTGGAGGGCCAATTTCTAGAAAATCTAGGTGGCTGAACTTGTAAAAAATCTTTAACAGTCTGCATAGATTTTGCTTTTTCTTCCATCTTTTTAATAACATCCTCAGCCTTGGATCCAAATAAAACATCATGCTGAACAGGGGCATCTAACATTAAATAAAACATCATGCTGAACAGGGGCATCTAACAGTTTAGCCTTAACCTGCTCAGGTAAATTCTGCTCACGAAGCCAAGCATGTCTCCTGATAACAGTACCAGAGGCTGCGGCCCTGCAAGAAGCTTCCAAGGCATCAAAACCACAATGTAAACTATGTTTGCTAACTTGTTCAGTTGCATGCAATACATCCTGTAATTCCTTGTCCTCTGCACATGCAGGAAAGGTAGAGAGCCTTTGCTTTAAAACAGACAAAAGAAATTGCTGATACTTGAACATGTGAAACTGGCAATTTAAAGCTCTAATAGAAAGAGTAGCAGAAGTGTAAACCTTTTTGCCCCACCTGTCCAAGACATGAGAATCCTTTTCAGAGGGAATAGGATTTTTAGATGAAGCGGCCTTAGCAGCCCTAGAACCCTGAGAAATGGTTTCAGGATCAGCAGAAGGGTTCTTAAATAAGAATTGATGGGAGTCAGGAACTCTGTAAAATCTATCAGGCTTAGAAGGAGCAGGCGGTAAGGAATCAGGATTCAGGTTAGCTTCAGAAAAAGCATCATCCACAATATCAAGTACAGGAGGAATAGCCAAAGGTCTGTGTTGAGGGAGAAGGAGAAATTCCCTAAGTCTCTTCTTGGAAGCAGAATAATCCTGACCTTCCCAATGAAAATGCTCCCTCATCTCATGTAAGGATTCCCCAAAAGAGAAATCTTCAGGGGGGAAGCAGAGGGAATAGAGTTCCCTCTGCATCAGAATCCTCATAAGGAGGAAAAGAATAATCCTGGTCAGAGGAAGAGACAGAAGACACAGAAGCCTGATCAGATGAATCATAAGGAATATCCTGTCTAGGCCTTTTTTCTGGAGGAGGGTGAGAACCCCAAATCATTGTAAGTAAATCTTCAGCCATCCGTAGTAATTGTTTCTGGGACTTGGGAGCTGTATCCGAGGAAGCTTGAGAAGAAACCCTTGGTTTAACAGGAGTCTTTGACTTTGCCTTTGTCTTTGTAGAAATAGTGATATGAGAAGGCCTGAAAACCCCCTCAGAAGCCGGTACCTGCACAGCGGTTCCGGACCCATCTGAAGGAGCGACGTCCGAAGGTCCTGCAGCAGATAAAATACTAGGCCTAAAAGGCTCCCCATGGGAGTCCGTGTCGGCCATCGGTTCCGAAGTGGCGGATGACAGGGGCTGCAAAAGCGCCTGACTGATGACCAACCAAGCTGGCTCTGGCTGCAAAGTATCTTGTTTGGACCTCGGAGGCCTATCCTTGTCCTTGCGTTTCTTTTGAATTCCGATTGTCGGTAAAGTATCTGACGACATCCTATAATTGAATAGTCTACCGAAATAATTCAAGGCCCAATCGTACCTACGCTTGATAGTGCGAGAATTAAACCTGGCACAGAACCGACAGCAAGAAACGTCGTGGTCAGGGCCTAAGCAAGGTAGGCAGTAAGAGTGGAAATCTTTATGAGTTATTTGTTTTCCACACGATATACAATTATTAACTTTTTCTGACATCGGAGGAGCAAGAAAAAAGTTTCCCCAACGGGGTACTTAGCTTGAGAAGAGAAGTAGAAACTTCGGACCGACGACAATCAAAGCACGTTGTCCTGAATGCGCCAACCAACGACTTGCGAGCTGCTTTCCACCGCACGGCAGGAAAGACTGGAGAAGATGGCGTCGGCTGTCAGCTTTATACCTCTGCGTTCTGACGTCAGGGTACTTGCTGGTACAGCCGACGCCGGACCCAGTCTTTGGAATTCTGGCCGACCTGGGGCTGCCTGCCGGCAGGAACACCCTACAGTTATGACTGCAACAGTGAAACACGAAGAACATCTGTACTATGTTCATCGTGTTTCACTGTTGCAGTCATGACTGTAGGGTAGAATCTCAAAGCTGTAAGAAAGGGAGGTGGTCATAAAGAGGAAGGGGCGGCTAAAAGGCCCTGCAAAACTGCAGAGGCAAAGCCTGCCCTAGACTTAGAGTAGAGAGGTAGATTGTAGTGCTTAGAAAAAGTATGCACTGAACTACAAGTTGCAGCCTCCAAAATGTCCTTGGTAGGAACTCCCCTGAGAAAAGCTGCAGAAGTGGCAGCACCTCTGGTGGAATGAGTCCATATACTCCCTGGGATTTGCTTTCCATGGTGAGAATAACAAAATCCGATTCCATGAGCAATCCATTTAGAAATGGTCTGTTTTGAAATGGCTTTACCTTGAGAACTTGAAGCATAAGAAACAAACAATTGCTCTGATTTCCTGATGTCCTTGGTTCTGTTCAGATAAAAACATAGCTGTCTGTGTACATCCAAGGAATGGAAGATCCTTTCCCCTTTATTTTGAGGAGTGGGGAAAAAGGTAGGCAAGTGGATAGTCTGATTTAAAGCCACTTTGGAAACCACCTTAGGCATGAAGGTAGGATTAGTCCTCAAGGATACTCTGTCTTGATGAAAAATAATATAAGGCTCCACAGCCATAAGAGCTTGTAACTCTGAAACTCGCCTGGCAGAGGCTAGGGCCAACAGAATAGCTGTCTTCCAAGATAAAAACTTGATGTCAGAAGAGGCGGCAGGCTCAAAAGGAGGCAAGGTCAGTTTTTCCAAAACATAGTTGAGATCCCAAGCATGAATGGGAGGGGATCTAGGAGGTCTTAAGTTCTTAGCACCCCTGAGAAACTGTCTCATGAGCTGGTGGGAAAAGATTGGAGGGTCTGTATTATAATAAGCAGAAATAGCAGAGGCATGAATCTTAATGGAAGAGAAAGAGAGGCCCTTATGTAAGAGATCTGTCAAGTAAAGTAAAATTAAAGGAATGTTCAGAAGAAGAGGATCAGAATCCTGATCCTGCATCCAGGAACAAAATCTTTTCCATTTTCCTGCATAAGATTTTCTAGTACTAGGACGTCTCGCTTCCAAAATGATATCCATAACCTGCTTGGGTAGGAAAGAAGAAATCAAAGGCCCTGGATTAACCAGGCCGCCAGGTTGAAAGTTCTGACATGAGGATGTAGAACCTGACCCTGATGTTGGGACAGAAGGTTCGGAGACTGAGGTAAAATCCAAGGGGGCTGCAGACATAGGTTTTTTAGAGTTGGGTACCAAAACTGTCGAGGCCAATTTGGGGCCAGCAAAATTATCATCTTGGGCTTGTCCTGCTTTATCTTTAGTAATACCCGTGGAAGAAGAGGAAGAGATGGAAAGACATATCCTGAAAGGTTCCTCCAACTGAATGATAGGGCATCTACTTTCCAAGCTTCTTTGTGGAAAGTCCTGGTGCAAAAATGTTGTAGTTGATGATTGAGGTGGGATGCAAAGAGGTCTATGCGAGGACATCCCCAGACTGCTGTTATCATCCTGAATATTTTGGTGTCCAGCATCCATTCATGTGGATCTGAAAGGTTTCTGCTCAGACTGTCTGCTAGGAAGTTTAGCTTCCCCGGTAGAAACTGAGCTTGAAGGTCCAGATTGCAAGCTAGAGCTGTGTTCCATAAATCCATGGCCAGTCTGCAAAGGGGGTAGGAATGAGATCCCCCCTGCTTGTTTATGTACCACATAACTGTGGTGTTGTCTGTCCGTATTAGTAGTTGTCCTGGATGTAAAAGATTCCTGAAAGCCAGTAGAGCTTCCTGGATGGCCAACATTTCCTTTAAATTGATACGCAGGTGTTTCTGATCCTTTGTCCAAAGACCCTGCAGGCAGTTGCCCTGAAAATGGGCTCCCCAAGCATAATCAGAGGTGTCCGTGGTTAGAATCCGAGTGGCAGGAGGCAGACAAAAGGGTTTCCCTATGTTTAGAGTACATGTCCTGGACCACCAAAGAAATTCCTTTTGAAGGCAAGGCAGGACGGGGATCATTATGTCTAAACTGTGGCAATGCTGAGACCATACACTTTTTAAGTACCACTGTATTTTCCTCATGTGTAGTCTTGCGTATGGTACAAGAAGGATGCAGGAGGCCATGTAACCCAGAGCCTGCAGGAATCTCCTTGCAGATAGCTGAGTTAATGTTGCCAAGGTTTTGAAAGTTGAAGCCAGCTGCAACTGTTTTTCGGATGTTAGAAATGCCATCTGGGTTGTGGTGTTTAGAAGAGCACCCAGAAAAGTTATCTGTTGTAAGGGTGTCAAAATTGACTTTTTTATGTTGACAGAAAAACCTAGGAACTTGAGTAGGTTCTGAAAAAAATCTAGATGCTGGAGTAAGACATCCTTGCTGTCTGCCTGAATTAGACAATCGTCCAGATAAGGGTAAATTTGAATTCCCTTGAGTCTGCAGTAAGCTACTACTGGAGCCAGGCATTTGGTGAAGACCCTGGGCGCAGTAGACAATCCAAAGGGCAGTGCAGAGCCTCGATCCGGCCTTGAACCTGAGGTATTTTCTGCATTCCTGCCTGATGGGAATGTGTAAATATGCCTCCTTTAAATCCAAAGTTACCATCCAAGCGTCTTTGGACAGCATTGGAAGTAGCTGCTGTAAAGTAAGCATCTTGAATTTTGGAATCTCTAGAAAGGTGTTCAAGACTGACAGATCCAGAATGGGTCTCCATGAGTTTTGCTTCCTTGGAACTAGAAAAAGCCTTGAATAAAAACCTTGTCCCATCTCTGAAAGTGGAACCAGTTCTATGGCTTTCATAGCCAAAAGAGCTTCCACCCGATTTAAGGCCTCTGTCCATTGATGTCTTGGAAGGTCTGGCCATCCGCTTGGCCTTGGCAGGGTATGAAAATGGAATTTGTAACCTCTTAGAACCACATCCAGAACCCACTTGTCTTGGGTTATACGAGTCCAATTTTGATAAAAAAGAGTTTTCATCTGAGAGGGGCTTCCACACAAGAAGTTTCTGCAGCCCAACAGAGGGAGTCATCGAGTTTGTTTCCTATGAGTTTGTGACCTGTCCTCTCCCCGCCTAGGGGTGGAAGCAGTCCACTGTCTTGGTCTATAAGAACCTTGTGTTTGAAGCCTTTCTCTGGAGCGTCTATATCTACCCCAAGTGGGAAAAGACCAATTTTTAGAAGGCCAATTTCTGCTAAATCTTGGTGGCTGTACTTGTAAGAAATCTTTAACTGTTTGCATGGATTTCACCTTATCCTCCATCTTTTTAATCACTTCTTCAGCTTTTGATCCAAACAAAACATTATGCTGAACAGGAGCATTCAATAATTTAGCCTTCACTTGTTCTGGCAAATTTTGTTCCTTTTACCATGCATGCCTTCTAATGACTGTGCCGGAGGCAGCAGCCCTACAAGAAGCCTCCAAGGCATCAAATCCACAGTGTAAACCATGCTTTCCAACTTGCTCAGTGGCATGCAATATGTCATGTAATTCCTTATCATCTGCACAGGCAGAAATGGAAGTAAGCTTTTGTTTTAAAACAGACAAGAGAAAGTGCTGGTATTTCAGCATATGAAACTGACAGTTTAAAGCCCTGATGGACAAGGTAGCAGAAGTGTACACTTTTTTGCCCCATCTTTCTAAAGATCTAGAGTCCTTTTCAGTGGGAATGGGATTTTTGGCAGAAGCGGCCTTAACTCCCTTAGGGCCCTGAGAAATGGTTTCAGGGTCAGCAGAAGGGTTCTTGTATAAAAAGTGGGAATCAGGAACCCTGTAATATCTATCCGGCTTAACAGGAGCAGGAGGAAAAGAAAAGAATCGGGTTAAATTAGCCTCCGAAAAAGCATCATCCACAATATCCAAAACAGGAGGAATAGCCAGTGATTTATGTTGGGGGAGAAGAAGAAAATCCCTTAGTCTTTTCTTAGATTCTGAATACTCCTGTCCTTCCCAGTGGAAATGTTCCCTCATTTCATGCAAAGTCTCACCAAAAGAGAAATCCTCAGGGGGAGAAGCTGAGGGAATAGAGTCCTCAGCATCAGAATCCTCATAAGGAGGGTAAGAATATTCCTGGTCAGAAGAGGAAACTGAAGAAACAGAAGCCTGATCAGAGGAATCATAATAAACATCTTGCCTTGGCCTTTTATCTGGAGGGGGATGTGAACCCCTAATCATAGTAAGTAAATCCTCCGCCATCTTGAGTAACTGTTTGTGTGACTTGGGATCCAGGTCAGAAGAGGCCTGTGTTGTAGTCTTTGATTTAGCAGGAGTCTTTGCCTTTGTCTTTGGCTTTGCCTTTATTGTAAGCTGAGTAGGCCTGAAAACCCCTTCGGAAGCCGGTACCTGCACAGCGGCTCTGGACCCATCCGAAGGAGCACTGTCCGATGGTCCTGCAATAGAGATATTTAAAGGCCTTGTTGGCTCCTCATGAGAGTCCGTTTCGGCCATCGTTCTGAAATGGCCGATGACAGGGGCTGCAAAAGCGCCTCACTGACGATGGCCGAACCTAAAGCTGGCTCCGCATGTGCGCTATCATCAGATTTGGACCTCAGAGGCCTGTCTTTATCCTTGTGACGTTTGTGAACTCCGGTAGCCGGAACCATATCCAATGACATTTTGTAGTTAAAGCGCCTACCGAAGTAATGAAAAGCAAAATCGTACCTTCGTTTAATTGTACGTTGATTGAATCTAGCACAAAACCGACAACTAGCTACGTCGTGGTCAGGGCCTAAGCAAGGAATACAGTAAGAATGAAAATCCTTATGAGGTATTTGCTTCCCACATGAAATACAATTATTAACTTTTTCTGACATCGGACTGGAGCAAGAAAAAAGTTTCCCCAATGGGGTACTTACCTTTGAGTGGAGATGAAAGTCTTCGGACTGAAGTTTATCAGAAAAAATTGTCAGGAGTCAGCCGACCGGCACTTGCGAACTGCTATCACCGCACGGCAAGAAAGACTGGGAAGATGGAGTCTGCTGTCAGCTTTGTACTCCTGGCGCTCTGATGTCAGGGAGCATGGTTGAACAGCCGACGCCGGACCCAGACTTTGGGATTCTGGCCAACCGAGGACTGCCTCCCTACAGTCATGACTGCAACAGTGAAACACGATGAACATCGTCTGTATGATGATGTTCATCTGAGTGAAGAAAATCTGCAGAGACTCTACCAAAGCCTTACTGATTTGAGCACTGAGATGACTTGTAACTCAAAGGTGCAGACTGGACCCGCTTAACTTATTTGTCTGCAATCACATTCCTGATGGATGGGAATTAAGCCATTTGAAGGTACCGACACAATTACGCTACTAGCTCTAGCATAAAAAACATTAGTCTGCATATCTACATACCACATCACCCTACTAGTGTCTTTGATTACCCATAAAATTCTTGGCGTCGGCTCCAAACGGAAGGCTTTCAATGTCACAGTGCCAACATCAATTTCACACATACATGCTTAACAAGGTCTAGGCTCATTTCTGGTCACTTTTAGGTGCGCCAAATGCACTCCCAAGAAAGTTCGATGTATTCCATGGTCAGGGCTTGCTTTCCTTGGTTTAGAACAATTAGTACTGCCTTGGTCAATTTCCAAGTGTCTAGCCCATCAGAACTGCTTTCCAAGAGATGGAAAGAGAAGCACTGCTTGATGAAAGAACTGGCAGTGATGCTGCCAGAGGCTCATGAGATACCACTGAATATTTTCACATGCAGGTTGACCACAAACACTACCTAAACCAATGCCGACATATGGCCTATGCCCCTCAACATTTCCCCAGCTGTTATCTGAACTTCTTGGCCAAGTCTGTAAATACAGACTTTAAATGTAGGGTCTCTCCTGGAACAAGTGTAGATGTGCCCCCCCCCCAAAAGGCATGTAAATGTGGCCACTGTATGTGTCTAGAAAGGCACCAAAGACTTTAGACATCTCCAAAAGTTGGCAGGTCTTTGCAAGGTTTAAAGAGAAACCCCCACTGGCCAGGCAACTCATGATCAGAAGGAGATTTGATCATTCCCTTCAGTGAAGGGGACTTGATGAGGAAGTCTTACAAATAAGGATGAATATAGGTGTCCTGCACCCTAAGGAAGATGAACACTGGAGGCAGGCACTTGAACACTTGTACAGAAGATTAAATGGAATGAAGGACAAGAAAAGCCTGCTGCCCACCTTGAATCTCAATCTCTGGTGGTCTCTATGAACAGAGATCTGAATATATGGTGTAGGCATCCCTCTAGCCCCAAAAGTGACCAAAATGCTCCTGGAAAAAGCAGTAGGGTCTGAAAGAGGTAAATTTCAAACTTTGTGAAACTTAAAAAAAAAAAAAATGTTCAGTCTGGAAAATCCAGAAAACGCCTTAAGGACCTAGCTGGTGATGAGGAAGAGAGTTTGGAGAAAAAGCCTTGAACCTCCTCCTCCTGGAGAGATATCCTCCACTGTGCCACAAGCAATTAACTGCTAGAATACTCTAGGGCTAGAAAGGCCTAATCCCCAAGGGAGTGAAAGCATGTCCACAAAGGGTGAAATGGCTTTGAACTCTAACTTGCAACCCTGACAGTGTCGATCCTACACCTACTGAAGTTAGGAGGAACCAATGGTTACTGAAGTAAGCCAGCCCAATACACAAGAGGTGGGTTGAAAAGGTAGAAGAGGTGAAAATTGGTGGCATCATTAGAACTGGCATGGGGGCTTTGGGGTCAGAGAATTTTCCAACCCTCCCCAAACTTTATTGCCTTCCTTTTTTTCCCCCAGATGAGTCATCAAGTCCTGCTTCTCTTCTCAAAAATATGTCTACTTAAACTGTTTCTGCTTTCTATAAAATAAAAGCCACTACTTAGCTGGCTGGTTAATAATGTAGCTCACAGTTAAAAAGCTGTTTCTTCAATGTTTTTATTTTGTACCTCTCTTTAAACCATTTAAAAACCTTTCAAAAAGGCAGCGGAAAATGCAGATCCAGAAATTTACCCAAGGGTGCTTCTAGAAGTTGCCCTTTGACTTCTTTTGGCAGAGGCTACTATCTTACACAGGCATACCTCCTTCTGACCGGCTGCTGCAGACCTCTACAGCACTATAACCTCATTTTACAGAATGCCTGCACAACAACGCAGTCGGTGCCAACTCATACACCATGTACTTCAGGTTTCTGTAAGGGATGCATGAAATCATATCTGATCTGTCTGAAGATCTCTCCTTGGTCCCCAGTTTTGTACACCTGGCAATGAATTCTCTAAACTCTTAAGGTGGCAGAGAAATATACTTCCTGCCAAAATAGTTCAACATTCTGCTCTCCTTGCTGCTCTGCAGCCTGTTTAGACTAAGACTAGTTTTGACTCCTGAGCAGCTGCAGTATCACTACTGCTAAGTCAGCAGTAATGTCTCTCCTGATGCAGCTGAATTCTCCTTGCATATTACGAGTCTAATTTCATATGGGCAGGTAATGGGAGCCTGGCTTTACAGACACCAGTATATAAGTGCTGATGAATGCCAGAAGTGTACTGCATACTGTCAAGAGCATGGAATCTTCTATACCTTCCATGTCAAGATTTGATTTTTAGACTCAAATACACCTTTCTGCATCAAGTTAGTGCGTCACCAATTAAAGTCTGCTGAAAGGCAGCTTAACAAAACAGCCTCTTCATCAATGATACAGCACCCCATAAGGGAAGAATCCTACTGAACTTGCACTTTCTTTGGAGGAAAGGATTTCCATGACACATAGGACTGTGCTGAAGGCTGATCTTTTTGCCAGGTCATGACATGCTCATCAACAAACCTTTTACACTGAATGACAGGTTGGGCTATAGGCAGAAGGACATTTGACTGGGACTTTGGCATTGAACCCATCTTGCCAAAAAAGAAAAAAAAAAGTTAAATTTCAGCCAAGTGAGAGAGCAGTCCCTACTGACCATTACCTATCAAAATCTTTCCGGTCATACATCAAAATCACTGAATCCAACTCAGGTTGAGAATCTGAAACTCAAACTTTAGGAACCTGAGAAGCAGCATCTGCAACTCCCTTGCATGCCTCTGAAACAGCAGCCAAACTCTATATCCCATTGCCTGCCTTCACAGGCAGGAATTCCAACACATGACAGACATGAGGAAAGTCCTATTCAGGATAGATGTTTACAAACATATACAGCACAGACTCTCTGCAACTCCCCCCCAATCTCTCTCTGCCCACTAGACTTTAATCAGCATTTTATCTGGTCAGTCTCTCCTGGTGTCTTTTTCTGAGCAGGAACGGAGGCCTAGAACAAGACTTTTTGATTTTTCCAATTCTAGAAGTGATGGGTTTCGGGATATGCATACTAAAACTTTTTTTTTTTTAAACATAACAGCATTCACAGTCGAAAACATGGTAAGCCGCGGTTGTACAGCAGTAGCATTGTTGCCTCACAGCAAGAGGTTCTCCTGTTCGATTCTCGGCTGGAGTGCCTTCTATGTGGAGTCTGCATGTCCTCCCCGCGGTCTTGGGGCCTCCGAAAGACATGCGTGAATGGGCGTGCCTTCACTGAAGGTTGGGCATCGGGCTGGCAACTCGGCACCATAAAAATCTTCTGCCAATCATTAGCGGACCAGAGTTCCGTTGTGGCAACCCCTAACCGGGAAAAGCTGAAAAGACAAACAGTCAAAAACATGGTATTCCCTACCCAAGCAACAGCAACTACAAATCTGAATTAAGTTACCTTCTGTGCACAATTTTGCATGGTCATTGACCTCAGAAAATTTAGAAACCCTTCTTCTTCTTTTGGCTTTTCCCAGTTACCCTACTAAGCAATAAAATTTCTTCAGCAAGTCAAACGCAGTAACAGTAGTTACAAAACAACATTATCAATTATAATTAAGCCCATGTATGTCCCAAAATTGGCTACTTATAAGTAACTTGTAGAGAATATTAAGACAGCACTCTGAAAAGGGATCTTATACTTTATATAAAAAAATAAATGAATGGTTGCAAGCGTCTCCTCCATACAACCAGTACATGAAGACGAAAAACAAAAAGAAAAGCTATGCTCAAGAGGGGCATACACGGACAGGTGTGGAAGTAAGTGCTGACAGAGACATCTGTCTTTGGAAAATCCATGGATTAAGAAGCAGCACTGTAGAAGTGATCACTGTGATAAGCAATAACAGTTTCCAATCAGTGAAGAGAAGTAACATGAAACTAGATCTGGAAATAGTAAAAAAAAAACCATGAAGAAAGAGCACAAAGTACAATGTACTGGGCCAGGAAAGCAGACTAAAAAATGAGCAAGTAGTGCAGAGATAAGCCATGCAATTCCTGCCACAACCCAGAAAAAGTCATGCAAGCATAGCCAGTTTCAAGAACATTAAGGACTCAAAAGGACACAAATCTGTTTCAGCAATGTATATCACAAGTAGCTTACAGTAAATTGTGGAGAGATTGGGAAGCTATATTAGAAGAAATTCCAACAACTGTATAAGAAAAACACTTAGAAAATCGGATGGAACTGTCACATGAAAAAAAAAAAGAAAAAAAAATGTGAATCAAGGAGTTGCAGAGGCTTCTCATGTCACATCTCCAACTAAAATCAAAGTGGCAAGAATGCTCTGAAGCAAAGATAAGATGGCCAGAATGATCCTATTAAATCTTCCAGATTGGGAAGATCAAGGACACTTCAACAAATCATCCTATAACTACAGAACCAAAATGCTGCACTTATTAGAATGGTTTATTAATAAGATCTTGTTTGGCATAAAAGATCATGATATGCTTATAAAATAAAATATGTTTTTACAACAATGCACACTGGATATTCCTAGACTTGGAGAAAGCATATGTCAAGGTCCCAAGAAAGCTAATCTGGGCAGTCCAGCAATGGTTCAAAGTCCTGGAAACAGGTAGAATTAGTGTTTGCTATGTACTAGAACCAAATGACACAAGTAAGAACAGTGTTTGGACTCACAGAGGGGCTCACTGTGGGATTAGGTGTGTATCATGGTCAGCGCAGAGTCCAGTGCTTCTCATACTGGTGACAGATCACATTAGCAATTTGGTCAGATGGAACAGATAAACAAAGCTGCTGTATGCAATGTACAGACAATGCAGCATTACAGCCAGACTGAGCAAGAACTTCAGCAAATGACAGAGGAATGGAATACAATTCTGAAGGCTCACAAGATGAAATTGAACACAAACCAGATGGTCATCATGGCACCAAATGGAGGAAATTAAAAGATGAAAGTTGAGATGGAAGAGAATAATGGAACAAGTTAACAGCTTCAAGTACATGCGAGGGATGGCTTAGAAGCACAGAAGTCTGAGAATGAAAAAGCTTGAATCAGAGAGGATGGCACAGAGTGCCAGGATAGTGTGCGACAGAAGAATGCCAAAAAGCTAAAAGTAAGATTTACAAAACAATTGTGCACCCAGTACCTCTATATTGCATAAAAACCCGAGCATTAAAGGCAGGGTAGCTAAGGAAGCTACAGGTGATTAAGCGCCGAAGATGGGTGGAAGGATGCATACTGTGGGATATATTTAATTAAATTTATTTATTTACAGTTTGTTTGCCAGGATAGTCCATTGGGCCATAAGGAGCCCGTTTTCAATGGAGTACTGGGGAGAAAAGCTCCAGAAAAATACAAATACATAGTACACATTGCACATATACATTACAGATTATCTCACAGAAATACGAAGTAAATATGATAAGAAAAGGTTAACAATGACATCACTATAGTTCATTAAACAGCAATAAAAAACATTTTTTTTTTTTTTTTTTACAAAGGTAGCAGCATAGGGTAACTGTTAAGTAGTTGGTCAAATAGTTCAATAGAGCTGTGGAACTATAGGAGGCAGTGATTGTGTATTTAGTTCTAGGAGAGTGGGAAGTGGTATTAGAAGGATTAGGTTGGATGGGAACAGGAGCACTTCCATGAGGAGAGACTGCTGGTGATGTGGATAGGAGATGGTAGAGAATTCCAGAGGCATGCAAGAGAGAAGGACATTAGGTGATTCCCAGCCAGACGTGTGGGTTTGTGCAATTTAATTAGTTTTGGGGAATTAGATCTTAGAAGTCATTCTGGTTCATGCATTTCAAAGGTGGTGGCTAGGGAGGGACAAAGAGGGGTTGTAAATGAGTTTGTGTGGTTGGATGAGTTGGGTATAAGTGACAAGGTTAGGTAGCTCAAGTCAGTTTGGTTGGTAAAGAGAATTACAATGGTGAGAAATGGCTCTGTGACCTGCTGCAAATGTTGATATCTTGTTATAGCAAGAGGAGAGTTTTGTTTTGAGGGAGGATTGCAGGTTGGTGAGAAAATATGCACCATAAAAGAGGGATGAGATGAGAGAAGTATTGGCTAGTATGAGCCTGGTGGAAGGAGAGATACAACAATTTAAGTGGTATAGCATACCAAGTTTTTTGTGGGGTTTTTTTTACATTTACTTGTAAATGTTTGTCGAATTTTAGTTGATCATCTATGAGTACTCCTAGCAATTTAGTATCAGAGACCATTTCTAGGGAAGTATTGTTTCTGCTGGTGACTATGAAGGAGTGTTTATCTGGGGAGGAGGTTTTGGAGGCGGTGAATAACATAAGTTTAGTTTTGGTCGCATTAAGAGCCAGATGGTTGTCTAGCATCCACTGCTCAGTAGAGAAGGTGCTTTGCGTAAGATTATTTAGAGTGGGGATAGAAGGGGAGGCGCAGATAATGGTAGAATCGTCAGCATATGTGATGAGACTGGAGTTTGGAATGGCTTGGTAGAAGTTGTTACTGAAGATACCGAATAGTAGGGGGCCTAAAATGGAACCTTGGGGGACACCTGTGGGAGGATTAAGGAAGGGTGAAGTGGCTTTATTCCATTTGACTGCTTGTTGTCTGGTTGTGAGGTAGCTGGAGAACCACTTGGTACAGGAAGGAGACAAGTTTGGTTTGGAGAGTTTATTAAGAAGCAGGTTGTGGGAAATGGTGTCAAACACCTTGGAGAGGTCGAGGAGAAGGGTGAACACGAAATGGCCAGAATCGCGGGCTTTGTTAATTGTTTCAAGGAAGGACAGGAGGGGAGTGGAGGTGCTATAACTGGGTCTAAATCCATGCTGTGTGGGGGTAAGAAGCTGGTGGTTGATGAGATAGGGTAAGAGTTGGTGGTGGATACATTTTTCAAGAAGCTTAGAAATAGGAGATAAGACAGCAATAGGGCGGAAGTTTGGAATGTCATTTTTAATGCCTCCTTTATGTAAAGAAATAATAAAGGCTTTCTTCCAGGGCTGGGGGACCTGGCTTTCTGAGACAGACTGATTAATTAGTATGCGGACAGGGAGAGCAATGGATTCTGCTGCTACATTTAGGAATTAGGAGGGACTTTCATCAGGGGCAATGGAACCAGGTTTTAATTTTAGGAGAAGTTTTTTTATGGTGGATATAGAGATGGGGTTGACAGAGATGGGTGGAGGGTGGAGGCAGGTTTTAATTTTAGGAGAAGTTTTTTTATGGTGGATATAGAGATAGGATTGGTAGAGAAGGGTGGAGGTTGGGGGCAAGGAGAGGAAGGGATGGGTGCAGGCTGAGGAGGGGTCGCAGAGGTGTTGGTGAAGGATGATGTTAGCTTGCTTATGGACTCTATGAAGACAGTGTTAAATTGGGTGGCTAAGTCCATGTCAGAGGCATCTGGGTTAGGGCAAGGGTTTTCTTTTTTCCTGGGTTGAGGAGAGATGAGATTCCTTTCCAAAACAGTTTGGGATTGGTGTTGCGATTGGTTTGGAGAGTGCAGAAATAGGCTTTACGGTCTGAAGTGCTATGTTTTTTGACATTATTCCGTAGTTTTTTATATTTGTTAAGGGTGATAGTGGTTTTATTTTTATAGTAATGTGTCCAGGCTTTGTCACGGAGTCGCACAGTAGCTAAGGTGTTTTTGGTTAACCAGGGTACAGGGTTACTTTTTGTATGTTTTGTTTTTAGAGGGGCAAAGGAGTTGAGCAGTTTTGTGAAAGGAGAGTTAAAGTAGGAGAGAGCATTGTCTAGGGGAAGAGTCTTTAATGGGTTCCAGTTTGCGATTTGTAGTGCATTTGAGAAGGTTTCAGAATTGAGGTTTTTTTAGGCAGCGAGTGGAAATAGAGGTATGAGTTAGTTGTATGGAAGTGGGGAGACTGTGGGCAAAAGTGGGAAGTGGTCAGCTAGTGGGTCTGGGAGAATACCACTATCAGAGATATAGTGAGGATGGGATACTAGAATCCAGTCTATTGTACTTCCAGTAATGGAGTTCTTGGAAGGCCTGGTAGTGGAATTGATTAGTTGCGTAAAGTTGTATAAGTTGCTATTGAGTGAGCTAGTGGGAGACTGGATTGTGGCCCAGTTTATGCTCACATCCCCCAGGATTATAGTTTCTTGAGTAATGCTGGTGAAGACCCAAGAGAGAATATCTTCAAGGGATGAGATACTGTCTCCAGGGGGAATACAGAGGGAGAGAACAAATATGAGTTTATGCTTGTTTAAGTGGAGTAGGGCTGGTATCATTTCTGTCTTGACAAATTTGGGAAAGGGTTTGGTATAGGGGGTGACTAAGAGGGATGCTGAGTAAAGGAGTACTACACCACCACCCTTTTTTTGTGTTTTGTCATTCCTTAACATGCGGTAGCTGGGAGGAGTTAGTTCAGAATCTTTTATGTGGGGCTTAAGCCAGGTTTCTGAGATGGAGAGAATATCGGGATGGTTATGTAGAAGCCAGGCATGAAGGTTTGGAATTTTGTTACATATGCTCTAACTATTTAGAGCTGAGAAGTGGAGGGGTTTTCCTGTTGCTTGGGGGGGATGGAGTTGGGGGGCTGGATTCAGTGTGGTAGAGGGGCCTGGGTTTGGGTGGATGTCCCCAGAGAGAAGGGGTTTGAGTGGATGTCCCCAGAGAGAAGGACAGAGAAAAGATGATGGATGAGGTATTTGGTTTGTTTGGGTTGTAGTATACAGGTAGAGAGTTTTGTGGACATAACACTAGTGTAGTTGGGAACAGTGTTTTTAAAGTTAGGTAGGAGTCTATAGGGGAAGAGCATGCTAGTGTTGAGGGGGTAGAGACTGGGAGATATAAGGGTAACAGTAAATGTGTATTTTGTAGAAGATGGGGTAGTGGTGTGAAATGAGGGGGGAGTGGTTTGCATTAGTAGATTGCGCGATATAAGGTAATTAGAAGTAAGTAGGGACAGAGGCTTGAGGGTCATGATGTTGGTTTTAGGATGGTAGTAAGCGTGAGTTAAGTTGGGAAGTTAGTTTATTTGATTTAGAGATTATTGTTTAGGTCAATTGTTTGGTAGTTTATCAGGATAAGTAGTGTTTGACAGTAAACTCTGAAGGGTAGGCTTACTTTAATGGGTGAACTGTGGGAGGGAATTTTGGGTGTATGATGAGTAGATAAAAGAAATAAAAAAAATAAAAGAAATGACATCAGAGCAGAAGCCAAAGTAGCTTCAACTGCAGAGCAGGTCTGATATAGCAGATTACTGTAGTTCAGGCACATGTGTAGGAAAGCAAAAGACAATCTAGTGAAGATTTGGGACAGGTAGGAATACAGCAAGAGGAAACAAGGGCATATAGCAAAGAAATGTATGGATTCTGTGAGAGCAGACTTATGACAGTCAAGCATGACTTTTGAAGAAGGTAGACAACTAGTACTGAATTGAGAAAGATGGCAACTGATGCATTGCCCCCAAACCCTTTTTATTTAGGCAAAGGATTCTGCACACCATAGCTTCACTAATAAAATGGCTTTTCAATGCTTTATGTGTAAATGAACAAACACCAACATAAAAGCAGTATCATGTCACATGGTCAAAGTTAAAGGTCACACCAAGAAAAAAATTCCCTCGCTTTCTGCCTGAAAGACTCCAGTAACAAGGCATGCATATAGAATCCAAAAAAAGAAAACTACTTTAAATTTGCTATAAATGAAATAAAAGTAAAACTTATTCACCCTTTCTTAAATGATCCACATAGTAGGGCATGCACTTAGAACCTCAAAAAACATTTTAAGCCCACTGTGAAAATTGAACCAATCTATTAGTGCTTATTGAACCCTGGGACAAATAACAGTCCCAAGTTAACAATCCGCAAACACATTCTTATTGAATATTTTACGCTTAACATTAGGCACAGCAGTCCCCCCCAAACACAGACAATTCCTACAAAGGCAACAATACCACTAGTATGTGTAGCTTTATGACAAAATAGTGTAGTACATTCGTGTTTAAAATTTAAATCACTCATACGTATGGAGATATGATTTTTCAATGCTCTAGAAGTTTGTCCCACATAAAATGAGCCAAAATTATACAACCGATTCGGCTTGGCAAGTTAAAATTGCATATCACTACATATGAATGATTTAAATTGTAAATGACACCATAACCACCCACAGCTACTACAGGAAAAGCAAGGTGACAGAATGCCAAAACAAGTGCTCTGACAATAATACTTTATGAATACAGCTGCAAAGCTTTTTGCATTCATTAAATATTATCGGAGTGGCCATTCCCTGTTTTCCTCCCTCCTCCCTGCAGATGACAGTCAGAGGAAACCATCTTAACCCCAAATTCATGTCATCACTGTGCAAGGCATGATGTAAGTGCATGCAGCCCTTCCATCAACTTCCATGGAACACTACTGATTTTGCAGGAAAGTTTAACAGTTAAAATCAATTTAAATCAAAATCTTCAATCTTTTGCTTGCAGATTCACCACTCTGGGAGGGAAGCCACTCTTCAAGATGTTACAATGGTTAAGTACCACCACTGCACATAATTTTTAAGAAAACAGAATTCTTTCTTGCTGCTACCTATATTTTTACAGTGGGAGTAAAATGTTTTTCTAAGGTTCCAAGTACATGTCCTACCATAAAGTGTTAATTTTAGAAAGGAAAACTAACGTTTTAATTGTTATTTATATTGTGTTTAAAGTGCTTTTATTATATACTTTAATATTTCATATACATACCTTTCTACTGGGTTCTTTAAAGGCAAAAAGAAAACATTTTTTCTTACTTTGACCGATCGTGTGACATGATACTGCCTTAAAATACAGGTGTCTGTTCAGTTGGTCATAAAAAAAGCTGGAAAAGCAGTTTTAAAGCAGTGAAACCATGGTGTGCAAAATTCATTTTTGATTCAATAAACCATTGGATTTTTTATTTCTCCAAACGCTGGAATTGGTTTTTGTTGCTTTATTGAACTTACTCTGTGTACTTCTCTTTCATGCAACGAAGTTCTGCTGTGGCGACCCCTAACTGGGAAAAGCCGAAAAGACAAACAACTTCTCTTTCATGCATCTTTGTTTTTTGTGTGTATGTGTGAATGTGTATACGAATGAATGTGTTGTGTGTACATACATTATACATCCACACGTATATACACATGATATATATATATATATATATATATATATATATATATATATATATATAGATAGATAGATATATAAAACTAAACAGAAAAAGTTAGTGAAAAAAAATCTACCATCAAAATTTCTGAGGAGAAAAGTACAGTTGTGTACCTACCATAAATGTAGATGTTCGAGTGTATTCACTGTTGCAGTCATTACACTTGGGTTATCCTGCTGGCAGGCTACCCGCAGTCGGCCTGAATTCCAAAGTCCTGGTCCGCCTCTTCCCTGACGTCAGTGCGCCAGGGGTATATAAGATGTAGCCAACGCCATTTTCTCCAGTTTTTCTTGCCCCAGATGTCAGGTGCCCCCAAGGAGGTAGGCAATACATATTGCTTATAAAAACATACACCAAAATAAACAATACCTTCATCTACAAGCAAATACACCACACAGGTTGCATAGGATAGAGAAGTATAGACAAGTCCCAGCAAAGAAAGGCAGATGGTGGGTGGGTAACCTGGACTGCAACAGTGAATACACTCGAACATCTACATTTATGGTAGGTACACAACTGTACTATGTTCATAGTGTTTCACTGTTGCAGTCATTGCACTTGGGTTGAATCCCAAAGCTGAGGTAGGGCAGCTGGGTCTAAATAGGATTAGGAGAGGCTATGAGGCCCTGCAGAACTGCAGTGGCAAAGCCTGCTCTGGATTTAGAGTAAAGAGGTAAGTGATAATGCTTGGTAAAAGTGTGCACTGAACTCCAAGTTGCAGCCGCCAAAATTTCCTTGGTTGGTACTCCTCTGAGAAAGGCTGCTGAAGTGGCTGCTGCCCTGGAAGAATGTGGCCTAATATTCTTAGGCACCGATTTGCCATGCTGTGCATAGCAGAAACGAATGCAGTGTCTTATCCATTTTGAAATAGCCTGCTTTGAAATAGCCTTTCCTTGTGATCCTCCTGCAGCATATGCTACAAACAGTTGCTTGGTTTTTCTGAAAGCTTTTGTTTTGTCCAAGTAGAAGCGTAGCTGCCTGTGTATGTCCAAAGAGTGCAGAAGTCTCCCCTTTATTCTGGGGGTTTGGATAAAATGTTGGCAAATGAATGGTTTGGTTAAGAGCCACACTGGATACTACCTTTGGCATAAATGTTGGGTTTGTTCTTAGAGAAACCCTGTCCGGATGAAAAATAAAAGGTTCCACTGCCATGAATGCCTGTAACTCTGAGACTCTTCTTGCTGAAGTTATTGCTAGGAGCAGAGCAGTTTTCCATGATAAGAATTTTATCTCAGCTGTATTGGCTGGCTCAAAAGGAGGCAGTGTGAACTTTTCCAAGACAAAGTTGAGGTCCCATGTAGGTATCGGTGCTCTCCTTGGGGGTCTTATGTTTTTTGCCCCTCTGAGGTACTGCCTTAGCAGTGGATGTGAGAAAATAGGAGGTTCCGTATTGTAATGAGCTGAAACGGCAGAAGCATGGATCTTAATTGATGAGAAGGACAGGCCTTTGTCCAGTATCTCAGTTAGGTATTGTAAAATCTGAGGAATATTTGGAACAAGTGGTTCAAGTCCTTGTGCCTGGTTCCAAGCACAGAATCTCTTCCATTTTTCTGCATAACATTTCCTGGTGTTGGGCCTCCTGGCTTCCAAAATGACATCCATAACAGCTTTAGAGAGAGGTGTGTTCTGAGTGGCTATATTATTTGCCATGCAGCCAGATTTAAGGTTCTGAGTTGGCTGTGCAGGATCTGATTGTTTTGTTGAGTGAGAAGATGAGGAATTTGAGGTAAAATCCAGGCTGGGCCTTGAGACAAGCTCTTTAGGATTGGGTACCAGTGCTGGCGTGGTCAGTCTGGGGCAATTAGAATCATTTTTGGCTTCTCTTGTCTGACTTTTAGGAGAACCTTGGGGAGGAGAGGCAGTGGTGGAAAGGCATAAACTGTTGGGGTTTTCCAGCTGAATGATAGAGCATCCACTTTCCATGCTTGTGAGTGATAAGTCCTTTTGCAGAATCTCTGTAGTTGGCAGTTTTGAGGGGAGGAAAATAGATCTATGTCTGGGCATCCCCACATCCTTGTTATCATGCTGAAGACTTGTGGATCTAGTTTCCACTCGTGGGGGTCCATGAGGTTTCTGCTTAGTTAGTCTGCCAGAGTATTTTTCTTTCCTGGCAGGAATTGTGCCTGCAGATGTACTTGATAGGTCGGTGCTGTGTTCCACAAAGTCATGGCTTGCCTGCAGAGGGGGTAGG
Source organism: Protopterus annectens (assembly GCF_019279795.1). Lineage (NCBI taxonomy): Eukaryota > Metazoa > Chordata > Ceratodontiformes > Protopteridae > Protopterus > Protopterus annectens. The sequence goes on from NC_056740.1 coordinate 347,842,151, forward strand.
AATGTGTGCCCCCTTGCTTATGTACCACATAACTGTAGTATTGTCCGTCTTTAGCAATAGTTGTCCTGGATGTAGTAGATCCTTGAAGGCTGTCAGGGCATTCTGTACAGCTAGCATCTCTTTCTGATTGATATGAAGATGCATTTGGTCCACGGGCCACACGCCCTGAATACATTTTCCTGCCATGTGTGCCCCCCAGGCATAATCCGATGCATCTGTTGTTAGTGTCTGCCTGGATGTGGGTAAAGTGAAAGGCTGGCCCTTGTTGTGGTGACAGGCCAGTGCCCACCATCGAAACTCCTATTGGAGGCAGGGAATGAGAGTTATTATTGTTTCCAGGCTGTGGCAATGTTGAGTCCAAACACTTTTTAGATACCATTGTAGCTTTCTCATATGCAGTCTTGCATATGGAATTAGCAGGATGCAGGATGCCATGAAGCCTAAAGCCTGCAGAATTTTTCTTGCAGGTAGCTGGGTCTTTGTTGCCATCATTTGAAAGTAATGAGTCAGTTGCCTTTGCTTGTCTGGCGTGAGATAAGCCATCTGGGCAGTTGTATTTAAGCTTGCACCCAGGAATATTATCTTGAGAGGGCACTAGTTTTGATTACTTTTCGTTTACTGTGTACCCTAGGCAAACTAGTAATCTTTTTACAAATGCCAGATGCTTTAGTACAATTTCCTTGCTCTCTGCTTGAATAAGGCAGTCGTCCAAGTAGGGATATATCTGAATTCCTTTTTGTCTGCAAAATGCAATTACTGGTGCCAGGCAAGACCCTGGGCGCAGTAGATAAGCCAAAGGGCAGTGCAGAGATTTGGTAATGCATTGAGCCAACTATGAATATGAGGTATCTTCTGCAAGATTGTCTGATTGGGACATGCAGGTATGCCTCTGAGGTCCAAACTAACTAGCCAAGCCTTCTTGCCCAGCATGGGTAGAAGTTGCTGCAGTGTCAACATTTTGAATTTTGGAACGTCCAGGAAAGTATTCAGAATAGACAGGTCCAGTATTGGGTCTCCAGGCTTTGTTCTTTCTGGGTACCAAGAAAAGTCTTGAGTAAAATCCTTGCCCCTGCTCTTGCTGTGGCACGTTTTGAATAGCCCTCATGTCCATGAGAGCAGAAATTTGTTTTTGTGCCTCTGCCCATTGATTGGGTGGCAGGTCTGGCATACCTTTTGACCTTGGTAGGGGTGTGAAAGTGGAACCTGTAACCCTGAGAAACAATATTCAGTACCCATTTGTCCTGGGTGATCATGTGCCAATTTTGTGAGAAAAAAGTGCCAGTTTTCCCCCTAAGGGGGCCGCCAAAAGGTAAGTGCTTGGCATTTGTAGAGGAAAGTCATTGGGACTGTTTCCTATAAGGTTGTGATATGTCTCCTCAACCTTTGGGGGCTGAAGCACCCCATTGTTTAGGTCTGTATGAGCCTTGGGGCTGAGATCTGCCTCTTGGGCGTCTGTATCTGCCTCTTTAGAAGGCCAGTTCCTGCTAAATCTAGGTGGCTGAACCTGTAAGAAATCCTTTACTGTCTGCATTGATTTTGCTTTATCCTCCATTTTCTTTAACACCTCTTCCGCCTTAACACCAACCAAAAGCATCATGCTGTAATGGAGCATCCAATAATTTTGCTTTAACATGATCAGGTAAACTCTGTTCTTTTAACCAAGCATGCCTTCGAATGACAGAACCTGTAACTGCGGCTCTGCAAAAAGCCTCTAATGAATCAAAACCACACTGCAAAGTATGCTTTCCCACTTGTTCAGCTGCATGCAATAAATCCTGCATTTCCTTGTTTTCAGGACATTTAGAGCTTGTAAGCATTTTCAGTTTTAGCGAAGACATTAGGTATTGTTGATATTTAAGCATGTCAAACTAGCAGTTTAAAGCCCTTACAGCGAAAGTAGCAAAGGTGTAAACTTTCTTCCCCCATCTGTCCAGTGCTCTAGAATCCCTATCAGAGGGAACAGGGTTTTTTGCAGTGGAAGCCTTGAGCCCTTTGGGACCCTGAGAAATAGTTTCTGGATCAGCAGCAGGGTTTTTATAAAGAAATTTATAAGAATCTGGAACCCTGTAGTACCTATCTGGCTTAACTGGTGCAGGGGGTAAAGAATCAGGAGTCAAACTGGATTCAGAAAATACATCATCAAAAATATCTAGTACAGGGGGGATAGCAAGAGGCCTGTGCTGAGGCAATAAAAAAAAAGTCTCTGGGCCTTTTCTTGGATTCTGAATAATCCTGGCTCTCCCAATGGAAATGTTCCCTCATGGTGTGCAGGGTTTCCCCAAAAGAGTAGACCTCAGGAGGAGAGGCTGAAGGGATAGATTCTTCAGCATCAGAGTCCTCATAGGGAGGAAGAGAATATCCCTGTCCTGAAGAGGAATCAGGAGAAATAGAAACCTGGTCAGAGGAGTCATAGTCAGCGTCTTCCCTAGGCCTTTTATCAGGAGGGGGATGGGAACCCCTGATCAAAGTAATTAGGTGCTCGGCCATTTTGAGCATCTGTTTCTTTGGCATGGATGACTGTCCAGGAGAATGCTGTACTTGTTTCTTTGTCTTTAAAGGTGTTTTAGACGTTGCCTTGGCTGCTGAAGTGGTCTTGATAGTAAGCTGTGTAGGTCTGAAAACACCCTCAGAAGCAGATGCCTGCTCAGCAGCTCCGGACTCATCTGAGGGAATAGTTTACGTAGGCCCAATACCTTGAGTTTCCAGAGGCCTAGCTGTCTCCACATGGGAGTCGGAGGCGGCCTGTGGCTCTGAGGTAGCGGGTGTGGGGCTGCGAAAGCACCTCACTGAAAACCGACGAACCGGAGACTGGCCTAGAAGTGGCTTCGTCGTTGGTTTTGGACCTCGTATACCCATCTTTTTCTTTGTCCTTGTGCTTTTTATGGACTCCAGTTGTTGGTTGTTCCAATGGCATTATATAGTTAAACCTTCGGCCAAAGTAATGTAAAGCAAAATCGAACCGATGCTTAATAGTGCATTGGTTGAATCTAGCACAAAACCCACAACTAGCAACGTCATGGTCAGGGCCTAGGCAAGGAATACAGTAAGAATAAAAATCCTTATGAGGTATTTGCTTCCCACAAGAAATACAATTGTTAACTTTTACTGACATCGGTCTGGAGCAAGAAAAAGTTTCCCCAACGGGGTACTTAGTTTTATTGAAGACTTCAGATCTGAAATTCAATTTCGAAAATCTCGGGAGTCGGCCGACTGGCACTTGCGAACTGCTTTTGCTTCGGGCACCGCGCGGCAAGAAAGACTGAAGAGAAGGGCGTCGGCTGCATCTTACATACCCCTGGTGCAATGACGTCAGGGAAGAGGCGACAGCAACCGACGCCGGATCAGGACTTTGGAATTCAGGCCGACTGCGGGTAGCCTGCCAGCAGGACAATCCAAGTATAATGACTGCAACAGTGAAACACGATGAACATCTGCTTTCAGAGCTACAAAATCAAGAAAAGCTTTGAGCCAATAATGCCTCCAGAAAACAGTTCTGAAAGATTATGTTTAAAGAAACAAAACAAACTTTTATTTTTTTACACAAAATAGTATTTGCATGCATCCTTATGAGTGGGTACACTTTTGTACCAAAACATAAGTTTGTTTCAAAACCTTTTTTTTTTCTTAAAGAAAAGGTTTTGGATGGCCACAGTGGTGCAGTGGTTAGCGTTGCCGTCTCACAGCAAGAGGCTCTCCGGTTTGATTCTCGGCTGGAGTGCCTTCTGTGCGAAGTCTGCTTGTCCTCCCTGTGGTCACGTGGGTTTTCCTCCGGGTGCTCCAGTTTCTTCCCACATCCCAAAGGCATGCTGTAGGTGGATTGGACACACTAAATTGGCCCTAGGCGTGAGTTTGTGTGTGTGTGTGCCTTCTGTTGAAGGTTGGGTGCCAGGCTGGCAATTCGACAGTGTAAGACTCCACAGCCAATCATAAGCGGACAGGTGATTCGCTGTGGCGACCCCTAACCGGGAAAAAGCAGAAAAAAAAAGAAGAAGAAGAAGAAGAAGAAGAAGAAGAAAGAAAAGGTTTTATGACAGCTTCTAAATGTGGAAGTCTAAGGGATTACAACCATTTTAATGTAGGACATTAATATTAATGCATGGGTAGGAGACGTTTACATCACGGAGCTCCAGCTGTAATTATGCTGGACTAGCAAGTGCACATTACTGAGAACAGAACAAAGTTTAGTTTTACATAAAAAGTAAACATTTTGTGCAAATGCAACAGTTCGTTACTCACCTTCAGACATGATCTCAAAAAGATGAAGGTATAGTCATTGCTGCCAGTATCTAAACATGCTCTCCTAGTGGAGAACACTTGCAACTTGGGTAGTTCTGAACCCCAGGTCTAAACCATAGCATCAATAACCTAGCTGATAATGCCACATGTAGCTGGCAAATAACCACTCCATGAAGAAAGTACAGTTGTGTACACTTACCATAAATGTAGATGCTCGAGTGTACTCACTGTTGCAGTCATCTGTGGGTTATCCCTGCTGTGATAGCCCTCGGCCGGCCCAAATACCAGAGTCAATGTTTTTCTGCGACAGCTGCTGTCACTTGCTTCCTGACGTCAGGTCGTCAGTGCTATAAAGGAAGCCAGCCAATGCCATTACATCAGTTTTTCTTGCCCTAACCAGACAGAAACCCAAGTAAATATGGTAAACTGGCCCTGGTGGCTAAAAGCCACTATTAGAAACATATGTCTCCCTAAAGAAAGAAGATATAAAGGGGAAGGAGGGTGGGAAACCAGGACCGCAACAGTGAATACACTCTAACATCTACATTTATGGTAAGTGTTCACAACTGTACTATGTTCTTCGTGTTTCACTGTTGCAGTCATCATCTATGGGAGGATTCCCAAAGCTGAGGAGAGGGGTGGTAGGATTAATAACAGACAGGAATGGGTCAGCAAGCCCTGCAGAATTGCAGAGGCAAACCCTGCCCTAGCCTTAGAAAATAGAGGTAGGTGGTAATGCTTGGTAAAGGTATGGACAGAAGTTCAAGTGGCAGCTTCCAGGATGTCCCTGGTGGGAACTCTGAAGAATGCTGTGGAAGTGGAGGCTGCCCTACTGGAATGGGTACGAAAAGACTTGGGGGGGGGGGTCCCATGCAATGTGTAGCCGAAATGGATAGTGTGATATCCATTTGGAAAGTTTGTTTGGACATGGGCTTCCCCTCTGCTCCTGGGACAAAGCTGACAAGTAGTTGGTCTGTTTTCCTGAAGGGTTTAGTACGGTCCAGACAGTATCTGAGCTGTCTGTGCACATCTAGTGAGTGCAGAATTCTTTCCCCCTTGTTTTGAGTGTTAGGAAAGAAGGTGGGTAGATGTATGGCCTGGTTGAGAGCTACATTAGATACCACCTTGGGCATAAAGGAGGGATGAGTCCTCAGGGAGAACCTGTATGCATGGAAGATGATGAAGGGCTCAATAGCCATCAGTGCCTGAAGTTCTGAAACCCTTCTGGCTGGGGTGATAGCTAGGAAAAAAGCAGTCTTCCAGGAGAGGTAACTTAGTTCTGCTAAAGCAGCATGTTCGAAGGGTGGTAAAGTTAGTTTTTCCAAAACATAATTCAGCTCCCAGGCTGGAGTGGGTGACCTTCTGGGAGGTCTGATACTAGAAGCCCTTCTGAGAAATTGCTTGATTAAAGGATGGGAGGACAGGGGCTGTTCTGTATCAAAATGAGCTGAAATGGCTGAGGCGTGGATTTTAATAGAGAAGGAGAGGCCACTATTAAGTAGCTCCGCTAGGTAGTCCAGGATAAGAGAGATGGAAGGCTGTGAGTTATTGCCCCCTCTGGACTGGCTCCAGGAGCAGAATCATTTCCATTTTCCTGTGTAAAATTTTCTGGTGCTGGGCCTTCTGGCCTCTGTGATAATGTCTAGGACCTGTTTGCTTAACAGGTGCCCCTTGTTTGCCTTTAGAGTATTAGCCATGCTGATAGTTTGAGAATCTGCAAGTCTGGGTGCAGCACCCCCCCCCCAACCTGAGTTTAGATGTCTGAGATCAGGGGAAGCTGCCTGAAAGGCTGTAAGGTCAGGCTGCATAGTAAGGGGTACTAATGTTGTCTGGGCCATTCTGGAGCAGTGAGAATTGGCCTTTGGTCTCTCCTCCCTTATTTTGATCAGTACCTTGGGAATAAGAGGCAAAGGAGGGAATGTGTACCCAAAGAGGGTGTTCCAGGGGAAGGTCAAGGCATCCACCTTCCACGCTAGGTGGCGATACTCCTTGGTACAGAATTTTTTCAGCTGATGGTTGAGATGCAAAGCAAAGAGATCCACCTCCGGTGTCCCCCACTCCTGAGTGATTTGTAAAAAGATTTTTCACTGGAGCTACCATTTGTGGGGGTCCAGTAAGTTTCTGTTTAAGTGGTCTGCCAGGGTGCTGTTGATCCCTGGTAGGTATTGGGCTATCAGGTATAGTCCCATGGCTGTCAGCCAGAGATTCATGGCTAGCCTGCACAGAGAGTAAGACTGGGTCCCTCCATTTGCTGATGTACCTCATTACTGTGGTGCTGTCCATTTTGATAAGGAGAAGCCCTGGCTTGAGATGGGGTTTGAAGGATGTCAGAGCCTTTTGTACTGCCATCATTTCCCTCTGGCTGACGAGTAAGGGAAGGTGCTGGGCATCCCAAACACCTTGGGTGCACCTGACTTCTAGGTGAGTGCCCCAAGCTATGTCTGAGGCGTCGGTGGTAATGGTCTGCCCGGTTGGGCGGAGGGTGAAGGGAAGACCCTTGTTCTGGACACAGGCTCCTGCCCACCAGAGAAACTCTGCCCTTATACAGGGGATCAGAGGTAGAGAGGTCTCTAGAGGTGCTGACACCAAAGGTTCTTTAGGAACCACTGAAGTTCTCATGTGAAGCCTGGCCAGAGGAATTAGAAGGATGCAAGATGCCATGTACCTCATGGCTTGCAGGAACTTCCTGCAGTGAGGTGACTTCTGGAAGCCAGCTGGGTAAAACAGAGAGGCAGGAAGCTCTGCTTTTCTGGGGACAGGAAGGCCATTTGGGAGCAGTGTTCCCAAGAAAATGATCTTCCTGGAGGATGTTTGCCTTGATTTCTTCCCATTGATTGTGTACCCTAAGGAGATTTAGGAGCATTTCGACAAACAGGAGGAGCTTTTCTTTGCAATCTGCCTGAATGAGGCAGTCGTTCAGATAAGGGTAAATTTGTATATTTTCTGTCTGCAAAAGGCTATGGTAGGGGCTAAGCATTTGGTAAATACCCTGGGAACAGTAGATAAGCCAAAAGGTAGCACAGAGAACTGAAAGTGTTGTGAGCCTGCTCTGAAGCAAAGGATTTTCCTGCAGGATTCCCTTATGGGGATGTGGAGGTAGGCATCTTTTAGATCTAGGGTAACTAAACAGGCATTTTTTTTGTAAGCATAGGCAGCAGCTTCTGCAAAGTTAGCATTTTGAATTTGGGGACCACCAGGAAGGTGTTCAGAATGGATAGATCCAGGATGGGGCACAAACTGTCCTCTTTTCTGGGAACAAGGAACAGTCTGGAATAAAAGCCTTTGCCTGTTTGATCTGAGGGGACAGGATGTTCATCGTGCTATGCTGCTGCAGTCATCACACTTGGGTTATCTGCCGTCAGGCGGTCCCGAAGTCGGCCTGAATTCCAAAGCCTTGGTCCGGCGTCGGTTGTCTTCGCTTCTTCCCTGACATCAGTGCGGCAGGGGTGTAAAAGAGGCAGCCGACACCATTTTCTTCAGTCTTTCTTGCTGCGTGGTGCCCGAAGCAGAAGCAGTTCACAAGTGCTGGTCGGCCAGCTCCTGAGATTTTCGAACAGAATTTCAGCCGAAGTCTTCTATAAAGCTAAGTACCCCGTTGGGGAAACTTTTCTTGCCTCAGACTGATGTCAGACAAAGTTAATAATTGTATTTCTTGTAGGAAGCAAATACCTCATAAGGATTTTCATTCTTATTGTATTCCTTGCCTAGGCCCAGACCACAACGTTTCTGGTTGTCGGTTTTGCGCTAGGTTCAATAAACGCACTATTAAGCATCGGGCTGATACCGCCCGACATTATTTTAGCAGAAAATTCAACTACGTTATGTTGTCGGAACCTCCGACTACCGCTATGTTTAAAAAATGCAAGGACAAAGACCGGCAGCCTAGACCTAGACCAGAAACCGAGGTCTCTGTTAGGCCTGCGGCCAGATCTTCGGTACTCAGTGAGGCACCTACGCAGCCCCTGACTACCGCAGATTTAGAAAATACAACTACCTCTCAGTCAGAATCTACTGGGCCACTGGAGCCGGCTCCTCCTCAACTCATGGACGCCAGCCCTGGCGGCGATCTGGAGACTATGGACAGGCTTTCAGTTTCAGAAGGCGTTTTTAAAACAGACTCTTTCCGTTAAGTCATACACTAAGCTTCCAAAGGTTAAGAAACCGAGTCCACAGACTCCCATACAGGCCCTTATGCCTAAAAAACAAATGCTCAAAATGGCGGAGGACCCGATTACCCTCATCAGAGGTTCCCAGCCCCCTCCTGACAAAAGGCCTAGACTGAAGGAAGATTTACCTCCTTCTGACCAGGAATCCATTTCCTCAGCAGACTCTGAAGAACAGGATTACCCATTCCCTCTCTATGAAGACTCAGATGCTGAGGAGTCTATTCCCTCTGTCCCCCCCCCCTGAAGACTTTTCTTTTGGGGAAACCCTGCACACCATGAGAGAGCATTTCCACTGGGAAGGACAAGATTACTCTGACTCCAAGAAAAGACTCCGTGAGTTACTTCTTTTGCCTCAGCACAGACGCCTAGCCATTCCACCTGTTTTGGACATTCTGGATGATGTCTACACTGAATCCAGTCTAAATCCAGATTCCTTACCTCCAGCACCACCTAAACCTGACAGATACTATCGAGTCCCTGACTCTCACAAGTTTTTATATAAAAGCCCTGCTGCAGACCCAGTAACCATTTCCCAGGGTCCCAAAGGGGTTAAGGCATCTACTGCTAAGAATCCACTACCTGCGGAAAGAGATTCCAGGGCATTAGAAAGATGGGGGAAAAAAGTGTATACCTCTGCCACTTTGGCCATGAGGGCATTAAACTGCCAATTCCACATGATTAAATACCAGCAGTACTTGCTTAATCAGTTAAAACAGAAAATGATCCCTCAAACAGATCAACTAGATTTCAAAGGGATGCAAGACTTGTTGCATGCAGCAGAACAAGTGGGAAAACATACCTTGCAGTGTGGTTTTGATTCTTTGGAGGCCTCATGTAGAGCAGCAGTCACAGGGTCTGTAATACGTAGACATGCTTGGCTAAAAGAGCAGACCTTACCAGAACATGTCAAAGCAAAGTTACTGGATGCTCCACTGCAAAAGGATGCGTTGTTTGGTGTCAAAGCAGAGGAAGTTTTAAAGAAGATGGAAGAAAAGGAAAAATCAATGCAAACAGTTAAAGATTTTTTACAGGTACAACCTCCTCGCTTCAACAGAAACTGGCCATCAAAAAACTGGTCCTTTCCTGCTTCAGACAGACCCCAAAAGGGCAGGGACAGACGCCCTAGGGGCAGAGGCCAGGCACAGGGTACTTTCAGGCCTAGACAATGGCAAACAACAACTCAAAGAGGGGGAGATGACAGATCTCAACCTTTCAGAAAACAAACTCAATGACTTTCCTGTTCGCCTGCCAAGCATAATTGCCCAGACAGCACCTCTAGGAGGAAAACTGGCTCTTTCCCCACAAAACTGGCACATCATAACAGAGGACAAATGGGTTTTGGATATTATTACCCGAGGCTACAGATTTCATTTTCCCACTTTACCACGGATGAGAGGCATGCCAAATCTGCCAACAAACCAATGGACAGAGGCACAAAAACAAATTTCAGCTCTCATGAACATGAAAGCAATTCAAAAGGTACCTGCAAAAGAGCAAGGTCAAGGATTTTACTCAAGACTATTTCTAGTACCAAGAAAGGACAAAGCCTGGAGACCCATCTTAGACCTTTCAATTCTAAACACTTACCTGGACATTCCCAAATTCAAAATGCTCACACTACAGCAGCTTCTTCCCATGCTGGGCAAGGAGTCTTGGCTGGTAACGTTGGACCTCCAAGAGGCATACCTGCATGTCCCCATCAGACAAGATTGCAGAAGATACCTCAGATTTTTGGCAGGCACAACGCATTATCAATTCTCTGCATTGCCCTTTGGCTTATCTACTGCGCCCAGAGTATCCACAAAATGCCTGGCATCAGTAATTGCATACTGCAGGCAGCGAGGAATACAAATTTATCCATATCTGGACGACTGCCTGATCCAAGCGGACAGCAAAGACATCCTACTACAGCATCTGGCATTTGTGACAAAGTTGCTAAGTTGCCTAGGGTACACAGTAAACAAAAAAGTCAAAACTAATACCCTCACAACAAATAATTTTCCTGGGTGCCAGCTTGAATACAATGACCCAGATGGCTTACGTGAGGTAAGACAAGCAAAAACAACTAGCTCAGTACTTCAAAAACATGGCAACTTGTACCCAGCTCACTGCAAGGAAATTCCTGCAGGCATTGGGGTACATGGCATCCTGCATTCAACTAATTGCATGTGCAAGGCTACATATGAGAAAACTACAATGGTACCTAAAAAGTGTATGGTCCCAGCACAGACACAGCCTCGAAACAGCTATAACTCTCATTCCCTGCCTTCAAAAAGAGTTTCTATGGTGGGCTCAAGCATGCCAAGCAAACAAGGGCCTTCCTTTTGTCTCACCTCCACCAAACCAAACCTTGACAACAGATTCATCAGACTACGCCTGGGGTGCACACATGCCAGGACAATGCATACAGGGCAAATGGTCTGCAAACCAAAGGCAGCTACACATCAATCAAAAGGAGATGCTAGCTGTAAAAAAATGCATTAACAGCCTTCAAGGACCTTTTACATCCAGGACAACTTCTAATAAGGACGGACAACACCACAGTTATGTGGTACATAAACAAACAAGGAGGGACACTCCTACCCACTATGCAGACAGGCAATGGATTTGTGGAACACAGCATTAACTTACCAAGTACAACTGCAAGCACAATTCCTGCCAGGAAAAGAAAACATTATGGCAGACAAATTAAGCAGAAATTTGACAGACCCTCACGAGTGGAGACTACACCCACAAGTATTCTCAATGATAACTCAAAGGTGGGGACCGCCAGACATAGATCTGTTTGCCTCAACCAACAACTGCCAGCTACAAAAATTTTGCACAAGGACTTACCATCCCCTGGCCTGGAAAGTGGATGCCCTATCATTCAGTTGGACAGCATTGTCAGTCTACGCCTTCCCACCTCTGCCTCTACTCTCCCAGGTATTACTGAAAACCAGATCGGAGAGACCACAGATGATCCTCATTGCCCCGGACTGGCCACGTCAACACTGGTACCCACTACTATGAAACTTGTCTCACAGCCCTCCACGGATCTTACCTCAATTCCCTCTGCTGTTAACCCAACAGAACTATCAGATACTTCACAGTCAGCTAAGGACCTTAAATCTAGCTGCATGGAAAATACCTTAAATTATCAAACACTTCTCTCAAAGGACGTCCAGAATGTCATTTTGGAGGCCAGGAAGCCCAGCATCAGAAAAACTTACTCAGACAAATGGAAAAGATTTTGTGTATGGAACCAGGCCAAAAGCCTAAATCCTGGTATCCCAAATATTCCGCACATACTCCAATATCCAACTGAGCTGCTACACAAAGACCTTTCCTTCTCATCCATAAAGATCCATGCTTCAGCCATTTCAGCTCAATATGATACGGGTTCCACCCATTTTCTCTCATCCTTTGCTAAAGCAGTTTCTCACTGGGGCAAAAAATATAAGACCCCCCCAGAAAACCACCTACTCCAACTTGGGATCTAAATTTTGCTCTGGAAAAGTTAACACTTCCTCCTTTCGAACCAGCCTTTTCAGCAGAGCTTCAATACTTGTCATGGAAGACAGCCCTGCTGCTAGCTATCACCTCAGCATGCAGAGTCTCAGAACTGCAGGCCCTTATGGCAGTGGAACCTTTCATCATTTTCCATCAGGACAGAGTATCTTTACGCACCAATCCTTCTTTCATGCCAAAGGTAGTATCCAGTGTGGCTCTCAATCAGACCATACACTTGCCCACCTTTTATCCAAACCCACAGAATAAAGGAGAAAGACTCCTTCACTCTTTGGACATTCACAGACAGCTACGTTACTATTTGGACAGGACAAAGGCCTTCAGAAAATCTGACCAACTCCTTGTATCCTATGCAACAGGCTCAGAAGGAAAGGCTATTTCAAAGCAGACCATCTCCAAATGGATAGCACATTGCATCCGCTTTTGCTACTCACACCACGGGAAAGCAGTGCCTGCTAGTATTAGGTCTCACTCTACCAGGGCTACAGCAACCTCAGCAGCCTTCCTCCGAGGAGTCCCAACCAAGGACATTCTGGAGGCAGCTACCTGGAGTTCAGAGCACACCTTCACCAAGCATTACCACCTTCCTCTGTACTCAAAAACCAGAGCTGGGTTTGCCACTGCAGTTCTGCAGGGCATCTTAGCTGCACCTAACCCAGTTTAGTTCCTACCACCCAACCATAGCTTTGGGACTCTACCCAAGTGTGATGACTGCAGCAGCATAGCACGATGAACATAGTACAGTTTTGTACATACCATAAATGTAGATGTTTGAGTGGTTATGCTGCTGCAGTCCAGGTTACCCTCCCTCCCTCCATCCCCTCTTTCTAACAAGGCCTTTTCTTATACCTCCATGTACTTCAACCTTTGGGATGCATGTCTATATGGTGTATTTGCTTACAACTAGTACCATTGTTTTGCACTAAGGTATGTTTTTTGCAAGCTTCTTATTTTCCTTCTTAGTTTGGTGGCACCTGAAATCTGGGGCAAGAAAAACTGAAGAAAATGGCGTCGGCTGCCTCTTTTATACCCCTGCCGCACTGACATCAGGGAAGAAGCGACGACAACCGACGCCGGACCAAGGCTTTGGAATTCAGGCCGACTGCGGGACCGCCTGACAGCAGATAACCCAAGTGTGATGACTGCAGCAGCATAACCACTCGAACATCTACATTTATGGTAGGTACAAAACTGTACTTTCTACTGCCCCTTGGGATACAAGAGTTTGGACTTGTTGCAATGCCTCTGCCCACTGACTTGGAGGTAAGTACGGGTACCCTCTTGGAATTGGGAGTTTGTTGAAGGAGAATTTGTATCCCTGAAAAATGATCTTTAAGATCCACTGGTCCTTTGTTACAGAAAGCCAATTTTCTTTGCAGAGGGAGAGCCTTCCTCCTAGTTTTTGGTGGGAGAAAAAGAGGGCAGAGGGGGGCGAGTGAATCATTGAGAGTTTTTGCCATAGAGGGATGGTTTAGAACTTCATGCCTCTGGAGTGGAAGTGTTCCACTGTTTGGTTCTCTGCTGTCACAGGGATGAGTCTGGGTGGTCTGTCCTTGGGGGGCTTACCTTGTCCTGTCTGCTAGGTGCAGGAAAGGACCAGTGTTTTGAGGGGAAAAGTCGTGCTGAACCTAGAAAGTTGTACCTGAAGGAAATCTTTCACTGTTTGCATAGATTTTGCTTTATCTTGCATCTTTTTAAGTAACTCTTCTGCTTTTACTCCAAACAAGTGGTCCTAATCCAAGGATGCATAAAGTAATTTAGGATTTGACATGATCAGGGAGAGGTTTGTTCCTTCGACCATGCATGTCTCCTGATGACAGATCCCAACACTGCTGCCCTGCTTGAGGCTTCTAGAGCGTCATATCCACAGTGTAATGAGGGTTTAAGCGAGCCGCGGTGGTGCAGTGGTAGCGTTGTTGCCTCACAGCAATAGGTTCTGTGTGGGGTCTGCATGTCCTCCCCACAGTTGATTAGCGTTGGAAAGACATGCGTAGAATGGGTGTGCCTTCGTTGAAGGTTGGGTGTTGAGCTGGCACCTCGGCACTGTAAAAATCTACTGCAATCATTAGCAGACCAGAGTTCCGCTGTGGCAACCCCTAACCAGGAAAAGCCGAAAGAAGAACAAAAATGAGTGTTTAGCCACTTGACAAGTAGAGTGCAGTAAATCTGCTAACTCTTTTGAATTGGCACATTCGGGAAAGGTTGAAATCTTTTGTTTTAATAGTTCCAAAGTGTGTTGTTGATATTTTAACATGTGGAACTGACAGTTGAGTGCTCTGATAGCCAAGGTTGCAGAGGTGTATACTTTTTTACCCCATCTGTCCAGAGTTCTGGAGTCCTTGTCAGAAGGAATAGGATACTTTGCAGAACTAACCTTTGCTCCTTTTGGTCCCTGTGTAATGACCTCCGGGTCTGCAGCAGGATTTCTGTACAGGTATTTGTGAGAATCCATTACTCTGCAATACCCATCAGGTTTTCTGAGAGCAGGGCGTCAGGAGTTAAACTGGATTCATGGAAGACATCATCAACCACCTCTAAGATTGGAGGGATGGCCAAGGATCTGTGCTGGGGCAGGACTAGAAACTCTCTTAGTCTTTTCTTAGACTGAGGAAAGTCTTTGTATTCCCAGTGAAAATGTTCTCTGAGGGTGTGAAGGGTTTCCCCAAAGGAAAGATCTTCTGGTGGGGAGGCAGCAGAAGGAATGGATTCCTTTGCATCTGAATCCTCATAACCAGTCAGAGTTTGTTGTTCCTCTTCAAAATCTGAATAATCAGACTCCTCAGAATCCTGTTCTGTCAGTACTTCAGGAGAAAGGTCTCTTTTCCTTTTAGAAGGTGTGGCCTGACTACCCCTGATAAGGGTGATAAGATCCTCCGGCATTTTAAGCATTTTAGCTTGGGGTGGTGGAACAGGAGTAAAATGGTGGCTAGAGGTAGTTTTCCTAGGAGTGGCCTTGCCTCTAGGCCTAAGAGTATCCATCGGTCTGAGAGAAACAGTAGTCGGAGGAGAAGACGTCGTTTTTGTGTCTAGATTTGGTAGAGCGAAAAACCTCCTCGGAAGCCAGTGCCTGCATTGCGGCTCTGGACCCAACTAAGGCAGAGACAACCAAAGGCTCGGAAGACGAAGAAGATTTCTGCAGCATACCGGACTCCAAAAGGGTCTCAGTAGAGGCCTGCAAAGGTATCAATTCGGGTATCAAGGGCTGCGAAGGCACCTCACTGAATTCTAGAGAACTGATGACGGTAGAGTCGTCGAAAGTCTTAACCATGTGTGGTCTATCTTTATCCTTATGTTTTTTTCGTAATGTCTATGGATTGTTGGCTGACGGACAACATTTCGGAATGCGAAGATGGAAGACGAAAATACCTGGCTACAATAAGAGCTCTATGACGAATGGTTCTCGCGTTAAAGAGGGCAACGAACTGGCAACGGGGGATGTCGTGGTCTGGACCTAAACAAGTGACGCAGTATGAATGGAAGTCTCTGTGTAGTATTTGCTTTCCAAAGGCGAGACAATTGTCAACTTTTTCGTTCATAGGTTAGAGCAAGAAAAAAGGATCCCCAACGGGGTACTTAGCTTTAGACATTTTCAGCTGTAATTCAAACTCTGGTAGCGACCGACCAGCATACTTGTGAACTGCTTCTGCTACAGCCACCACAGCAAGAAAGACTGATGTAATGGCATCAGCTGCCTTCCTTTATAGCACTGACGACCTGATGTCAGGCAGCAAGCGACAGCAGCAGACACAGAAAAACATTGACTCTGGTATTCGGGCCGGCCAAGGGCTACCACAGCAGGGATAATCCATAGGTGATGACTGCAACAGTGAAACACAAAGGACATCTGAAGCCAAGACACTAACACCCACACATCCCTGAAATGAAACCGTAATCTAGGCATACAACAAATCTACTCATCATCTGCATTCCGTCCTTAGTTTTCTTATCCCCATTGGCACATTCCTCAGTTTCTCTATAGTATCCCAAGGCATTCTGCCATACCTATTTTCTCTGCAATATCACACAGCAATCATTCCTGCAATCCAGGTTACTATCCTTGGGCAATGAAGCGAATTGAAGGTGCGTGACCCATACTATCCTGTACTTTCCCCCCCCTCAATGTTTGATAAACATCCCCATGGCTGTAGCCTCTTAGACATGACTTAAATGTCTATAATTGCCTTCCAAGTTTCTTACCCTATCTACACACCAATAACCTGTTATATAGAACAGCTCCTAAATTTTACAGGTGATGTCCTTGTACTGTTCTCTATGACTGGCCATATTCGATTTTACTACACCAACATTTTGCGATTCTCAATCCCCCTGCTATCAAGCTCTACACATTTCTTCTGCCTACTCAGAAATCTCATCAAGTCACTGTGCCTGCACTCCAACTGATTATGCTTAATCTCCATTTGTCACCTTTAACTCCCATTTTATTTTATTCCAGTATAATTACTTTCCTTTCAGCAATTCCCCCATTGCAACTAAGCTTTCCTTAATTATACCACCCTCGCTGTACTTTTCTCACAGCTCACCAGCTTATTCCACCATCAGCAATGTCTTACTGCTTCTCTCCTTCTGCATTCCCCACCCCCCAAATGTTCTTCTCAGTCCACAAAATGTGGACTCTAGCTGCAGTGACACAAGATAACTTTCTCTTAAGTACATATAACAAAGGCAAAAAGAGAACATAGCCCCTGGGTGGCACCAACCTGATAAACCAACATAGTTCCCCCTTTAGAAAGTATGAGAAGAAGTTGAGGTAGCTTTAAAGAACAATTATTTTCTTTAGCTGTTACAACAGCTGTTGGAGCCTTGTGGTATATGTGAGCTGTTAGGACAGCCTTGTGGTATTTGTGAGCTGTTAGGAAAGCTGTTAAGTTTCCTTTGTCTCCACTGTTAGACCTTTATCTGAAGGTCATCTTAAAGTAAACCGTTATAACATCTTTTCAGTTCTTATACGCTTATCTTTACCTATGTTAGCTATGACAACAGCTGTTGGAACTTTACATCAGATCATTTAGTCAGTGAACCTTATTCTCCCTGAGTAATTTAGAAATAGGGGCTGAAATTCAAGAGGAACAGTAATTCCAGCCGGCATTAGAGGTCTTTCCTTTGCTTTGAGAGATCACCAGCTTTGCTCTGAAGGACAAGAAGTGTCATTATTAGAAGATTATAGAAGAGGGAACAGACTAACAAAAATATTAAGAAAGATAAATCTGATAAAAGCAATGAGCAACAGAGCAGGATCTACTATGCACTATTGGAGATGAACTAAAAATTTCAAAATAGGCGGAAAGACTCGGAAGATACGAAGATAAATATAAGGGAAAAGCACAAAATAAGCAATTTACTGATGACCCAAAAAAGTTTTATAGAGAATTGGGAAATAAGGTAAAAGGAATTGATAGACCGCCGAAAAAAGAGGAAGTAGATACATTTTGGAGTAGAATCCTGTGGAACATAAAGATGCTAAATGGATAGAAAAAGTAAAAGAAAGAATAAGAAGTTTAAAGGTACAGGATATGAAATGGAATGAAATAACAGCCAGAGAGATTGAAATAAAGTCGAGAAAAGCCTCTAAATGGAAAACCCCAGGCCCAGATGCAGTACCTAACTTATGGCTTAAAGTATTAACTTCTTTAAACGAGGATCTAGCCATGAGTAAGAACTACTTATATGCACACCCCGGAACAGACACTGCACTGGTTAACAGGAAAAACAATGCTCTTACTAGAACCTGCAAGCTACCCTAAAATTATAGGAATATAACTTGTCTTCCGATGACGTATAAACTATACACGGGGATGACACCGACAGAGTTTATAGTCATTTAGAAGAAAACCCAATTATGGCAGTAGAACAAAAGGGCAATAAATGAAAGTCATATGGAACAAAGGGTCATTTGTTGTTAAATAAAGTTACAGTGGAGAACTGTAAGAAAGGGAAGAATTTAAGTATATCATGGATGGACTATAAAAAAGCATTTGATAGTATCCCACATTCATGGATAAAAGAGTGCTTAAAATGTATAAGGTACATCCTACACCGATTTATTACATTACAGTAACCATGAAACAGTGGCAGACCACTTTGCAATTAAGCCATGATAAAGGACAGATTATTATCCCAGGGATAAAAATCCAAAGGGGGATATTTCAGGGTGACTCCCTGTTACCATTGCTATTTTGCCTTGCCATTAATTCATTAAGCTGTTTACTTAACAGCTTAGGTCATGGCTACAATTTGGCTTCTAGAAAACAACAAAGTCTTGTGACTTATCTTCTCTTTGTTGATGATTTAAAACTGTATAGCTCATCAGATGGGGAACTGAAAGCACAGTGCAGGTTGTCAAAACTTTTTCAGATGATATTGGAATGTCATTTGGTCTTGATAAATGTGCAAAAGCAACCTTTAAGAAAGAAAAATTGCAGCACCAGGAAAACATCAGTTTGGGACAAGAATGTGATATAAAAGAACTTCAGCAAGAGGGGGTGCATAAATACTTGAGAATTGATGAAGGATCAGCAATAAAACAAACAAATATGAATAAAGCTTAGTAGAGAGTACTTTAGAAGACTTAAATTAATCCTGAAAATAGTATTGACACCTAGGAACAAGATCCAAACTATAAATCAATTTGCTCTTCCTGTCCTAACTTATAGTTTTGGAGTGAAACACCACAAAACATGTAGCTCGGTCTTCCAGCTAAAGCTGGAAAAATGTCTTGATTTGGTCTTGCTTAAAAATGTGCATTTAGCAACTGTTTTTTCTGTGCTTATTACTTGCTTTATCATCATGTTGTACTCTCCTTAGCCTACAAATGGTCTTGATTCAAACCTTTGTTTCCAAATTTTAAACAAAAGGCTTGCCTTATGTCCAATACCCTTCCAGCTATAAGCATGGAGTGTGCACCACAACACAAGCACAATTTCTCTATTTAAAATATATCACTATTCCCATTACGAAGCAAACATGAAACTATTTCCAGTACAATATGTTAATTACCCCAGCACAAATACAGGTGTCATTTGCTACCTGTAGTCATAATCTCTCCTCACAGAGCAGAAGAGAAGTTCCACACCAGAATTACATACCCTTACTGAAGAACATTAAGTTCGGCAACTGGATGTGTTTTGCGGATACCTAGCATTGTTTTCAAGCTGCTAAAACCCCATCCTTTAAGTACATTAAAACACTACAGCATATAAAAAAGTGTCAGTATTTCCACAAACAAAGTTACTTCATTTGTTACCTGAGTATTTTGAAAATAATGTCTCCACAAAGGTCTGATTTTGTCCTGTCCACCAACATCCCACACCGTGAAACAAATGTTCTTGTACTCCACGGTCTCCACATTAAAACCTGATGAGGAAAAAATCAATCATAATTAGAGTGTAAAATATTAAAACTTCATTACCATTTGTATACAAGTAGCAGTGAAAATTATGGACTATTCTCATTTACTTTGTGATAATTCTACTAATTATCAAAGCTCACTTTCAAATTCAGCCTGGAGAAATGTCTAACTGAAAAGTACAACACAATTAAAAAGCAACATTTCAAACACTACATCAGTACCTGGGTTAACAGGAAACAACAGGATACCGGTTTGAACATGAATACAACATTTTGAATATGAATACAGAATAAATATTTAATTGTTTACTTCAGATTTCAGTGTCTTAGTATTGCGATTGCTGGCCGTTGGTGTTTGGTTTAACAGGAAACAAGACAGACATTACTTCAATTCAAGGCATTCGTGAAGGGTATCAAAAAGTATTAGTTAAGCTGTATTTTGTAATAGCCTAATAAAGGACCTATGTTCCCTTCAAAGGTTTATCCCTTGAAGGTTGCAGCAGTACCTATTAAGACTTCAATGACTTGCTTTTTTTTACAGTTCTTTTAAACTATTTCTTTACTGTACATAGCAGTAACAGAATCAAAGGTCAAGACACCCACTCCTAACTTAAGCCACCACTTCCCTTCCTACTCTTACCTTCATAACCCTTGTCCTGCATACAGGATTTGTGGATAATCAACAATTCTAATCAAGCACGGCCTAAGAGTGACCCTACTAGGTTAAAATAACTCCACTAAATGAACAAGACCCCAACTAGCTAGCAGTGAAAGAAGATGTAGCAAAATATAAACTCCTCTGGCACTGATCACAATCTACCCCAAAGCAACCCTAACAATTTCAAAAGCCTTTCACAACTAAGTAGCGACTTCAGCTACTCTATCCTCAAAACCAAAAGTGACTTATTCTCTGCCAGTGAACTCGCTCATGATTAAAGAACCAACTAAACCAAATGCAATCTGAGGCAATCACTCACTCCTTGACCATTTACATCAAAAACATCACAATCAACATACCTCCACCATTTGTGCAAGCTAGTACACCCACCTAAACTAAACACCTTCCATCCCAAGTTCTAGAACACTTCATAATTACTAAATACAAAAATACCTCCTGGAACTCCACCCTAACAGAAAGCAGCCCAGAGATTGAAGCAACATCAATTGCCAACAAACTACAACTCCCAACACAAACGCTTCTATAAAGTTACTAGCCTCCTTAAAAACTCTTTTAAAAGGTAGATCAAACAAATTCCGGTCTCCAGATCTTAAATCCCTCTAGAAACTCTGGGACAAACCTTGGTCCTCCTATAAACTGAATCCATCCTCAGAAAGCCATAATTCACACAGCTTACAGATCTGGCTTAAAAGGCCACTAGAAGGAACAAGGCCAACTTCCTCCAGTACAAACTTGGTGTCAAAATAATCCCAAAACAATTTGGAATCTGTTTTTGTTGCGAGGGGCCTGTAATACTTTCAATCACCACACCATCAGTCCCACTGCTAGCATACAATTTCCTGAAATAATTCTCCTTTCCCTCTACCCCCCCAAAATTCCCCAACTACGAATACTTCTGTATCTCCCTCTTTGTACCTACCACCAACAATAGGCACACGCTATGGGTGGCAACTAAAAGGATGAGATTACAGACACAAGAATCAGAAATAAGGTCTCTTTGTGGCCCTGCTAGGATCATGCTCTATGGCAGAGTGAGAAACATGGCAAGTCACAAGAAATATACACCTGGATAAAAGTAATGTCAATTCTCATTATGTTTCTAAACTGTTACTGACTATTCTACTGAAGGGTGAGTAATATATATGCTATATATACCATGTTCTATAGACATGTCTGAGCTAAATATGCTCTAAATACTATACAGAGTATGTAACATGCTATCACCTCTCAAGTTACATAATCCTGAAGGTTATTGTACATTTTTACTCTTCGATAATTCAGTTGTATGCAACATGGAGCTTTTCACCCTGGGCCTCAGCTGAAAAAGGGCTTTGCCCTGTGGACTTTCCTGGTAAACAAAAGGACATGAATGAATAATCTATGTGGATAAGCGCAGCCATGTTGATGTGCCTTTTAGTTCTCATTAACCACTATGTATAAGCTGATTTACAAACGTGTGTACTCGCTAATCCCAACAACTTAAATTTGCTAACTCAATCTTAGGCGATTCCATAACAATCCTGGTACACAGATATAGCATTATCTATTTTTTCATTTTTTATAGTTATAGATATCTGCTATTACCTTTATAAGTGAAGTGTAACTAAGTATACTTCCTCTAAACAAGTTATGCTGAACTTTTCATTTCTGCATTTAAATGTTCCACTGTAACAAACACTGCAAATCATGGTATATAATGTGTTTGAGAATTTGGATCTCAACAACTGTTTTGCCTACAGTTCATGATTTAAGTTACACCCGCAGTATGTCTGAAATCACGTGTGAAGAGAGTCCTTGTAAACATGTACTTACCCAGTTAAACAGAAGTAAACAGGTTACTGCTCCTTTGGACAGAAAAAAAAGTCAGCGGACGTGGTTGGACATATTGAGGATGGCTCTCGGACAACTGTGGGGTGGGGGGCTGTCCCAACAGTAGCCTACTGGAAGGAGGTCCCCAAAGCAGACCCAGGATATGACAGAAGGAATATACTACTCTGCTTGTCTGGAGGACCTATGAACTCCACAGGATAAACAACTGTTGTTGGAATAGGAAAATCTAGGATGAATGTCTCAGCTTGTTAGCACCATGAATAATGACTTAAGTGGTTTAGAAAACAAATCCATGAAGCAGAGTTATTCTGTAAGGATTACACAGTCATGTTACAAAACATTCACTACAAACTGAATAATCTAGGTGCAAGATCTGACAAGTTGTACGAGGCTACATTCCTTGGAAAAGAACTCCGTCCTCAAAGAGTGTGCACTAAGGGTTCGTGTATACTGTACATAGCTCCAGTGGAGGCAGTGACAAAGTGTAAACTGAAGGTGTGTGTGTGTGTGTGTGTGTGGGGGGGGGGGGCTGCTGAGAAGCATAAGAACAGTAATTAAATGTGAGGTGTTATAATTAAATGTGAGGTGTTATCCACTCATTCAGTTAGCTGGAATGCAGTTAAAATGAGATAGTCAAGGTAACACCCAAACCCAGGACAAGAAAACCTACTGAATGAAGTCTCAAAATTGAAAGGGGAGAATACAACACAATGCAAAGTTTTTTTTTTTTATAAACTTAAGAGACCCTGTAGCAGCACCTCATTGCCGAGTGGTCTACACAAACTGCAATACTTCATGAACATGAGAAAAGACGACTAAGTACATACAGCACAACACCCTGTACTTCAATTCCACAGAAGGAGGGGAGGTTAAGATAGCAATAGATATCCAGTGGAATCAGCTTTGTCCAAGTTCTTTTCTTTTTCCTAGTCAACACCAGTCAGTGGAAGCTCACCAGTTACTTTAACACACACCAAGACAAATACAACTGAAATTTGGTTTGTTTGCCTACAAGTTGTGCTGCCCGGACCGGTTTTTGTGTCACATGCATGTTAAAATAGATGTTGCAACAGCTCGCATAGAACAATGTCATGAGGAGGGCCATCTGCTTTATTCTAAATTCACAGACCACCTTATGTAAAATTTAACAGCAGTGTACAACTAAACCCTTTTTCAATTAAAACCATTCTTTTTATTAGAAAAAGATGGACTCATTACATACAGGACATCTAACACTAAAATCATTAGAGACTAAGCAATTAATGCATGCATGCATTAATTTAATTTTCAATACAGCTTTGCCCTACTCATCAGCTGCAGGGTGCTGGGGTCCACTGTCACAAACAATGGACAGAGCAGAGAACAATTCTAGATGTGATGCCTGTCTATCATACAAAACAAAAAAAATCTGCATACCGGCAGCTTACCAGATCACCATTTCACCCATAAGTATGCCCTTTGGGATGCAGCTGTAAACAAGAGACCCTAGTAGAAACCCATGTAGACAACAGGGAAGAGAATGCAGACTCTATAAAAAGGCACCCCATCTCGGAACCAAAATACAGACCTACACACTCCGAGCCAACAATACTAATTTAATGTACCACTGTACCACCAGATGTAATAATTGTAAAAAAAAGGCCTCTTGGAAAACGAAGCATCTTAAAGATAAAAAAAAAAAAAAAAAAAAAAAAAGATCAGAAGATACGGCTCCTGAACTAAGTGAAGCCTGCAAAAAGCATGATACCTAGGAAGGTACAGACATCCATAAGGATTAAATTATCTGCAGTCAGCCTGTGGAAAATACAGAAATATTACTGGTTGATAAACCAGAATGATAAATAGCTGAATGCCAGACTTCAAATGAAACATAACGTACACATTCTGACTATATTCAGTTAAGCTACTTGAGGTCTCTCTACTTAAGTTGCAACTGGGATATGGCTTTGTTTTTCTGTTAAAACATGAAGGATATCCACACACTCAGCTGATGTATACCACAACATAAACCTCCAGTTAGGGAGCTAAGCTTGCCCCTAGTACTTGCAAGTTTGCCCCCACTAATGAGTACCAACCTGCAAAAATCAAGAAATAGTTTACTTGAAACTATACATATTTTTTACAAAGTTAAACATGATTTATACTTGCCTGACTCAGAGGCAACTCCAACAGAAACTTATCCAGATGGGGATGGTGAGAAAGTATTCCTTACTTATCAACGGATACAGTAAGACTATACCTATTACATCTAATATTGATATCCATCCCTAACCAATTCCCTACAACAACTTCCAAGGTGCAAGGATCCAGAGGATCAGTAGGATCACAGTTCAGGTAGCAAAGTTCTGGAGAACAGGTTTTCCAAAGGTAGTCAAATTCAAAAAGTTACAGTCAAGACAACAATGGCTGGTGAAGGTGTACACAGAAGATGAAGCAAATGCAGAACAAATTCTGCATAACAGTTGTTCTTAAAGCCTTAAAGCAAAAGCTGTAGGTTGCTACTGTTCTGGGAGAGCGAGTTCTAACCAGAGGGTTCCTGTTGAAATTCTAAAGATTGCAATTGCAATCCTAAGACTGTACGTGTGAAAATGGGAAACAGTAAGCCTGCGGTAGCAGTAATCAACCCCCCCCCCCATGGCAGAAGTTATAGGATACCTCCTGCAAAACACTGTGTAGGAGAGAACTTAATCATTTTCTGCACTTTTTACAACTGTATTGTTTTTTTCAGAGTTGTGGGTCTTGTACTTCGAGAGAGGAAGCAGACTCCAGCATTTACTAACACCGTTTACCAAAGCAGTTGTCAGTTACCTTGAAGTCCATCGGTCTAGACCCTCTCCCCCCTTCATGTCTGCCACTGCAGACACAGAGCTGAAAAGACTGGTTCAAAGAAACTCCTGCAACTACCTTACCAAAGAAGCATGTATTTATCCTGATGGACAACCTATCTTTGTTAAAGACCAAATATGTTTTTCTACACAATGTCCTGAAGCTCACACACGCTGGATGCAGACATGATGGCCACCAGGAAGATAATGTCCTATAAGTAAACTTCAATGTCGTTAAGCTTCTGGACAAGCCTGACTACCATGAGCAATGAAATTCAGGTCACATCTTGGGTGGGAGTTTAGCAGGTTCCTCAAGAGGGGATGGAGATGTTGCACTCTTACTTGACCAGCGAGTGCTAAGCCACGATTTTTCCCTTCACCATGTCATGCTATACAGAAGTGCTGATGCATGCAAATACAGTGAATAACTGAGAAACATATATCTGATGATAAACAGTACAAGTAGATCAGAATCACATTTTAGCTAAATGACCTAGGTGGTACAGGGTACCACTCCACCCACACCGAGAACCTTTTCGATTTAAAACACAGACCTGCTGAGTGGAAAGTTTTCAAGAAGCCTCAGTCACCCAGCTAGCAAGTCCATCAGGAACGAGACTCTGAGGTGGAAGCAGCTTTTCCTTTCCATGAGGGGCATGCTTGGCTATCAACAGAAGGGCTTTTTGTACTGCTAACATGTTCATGGCCACAAAAAGCAGACAAATCTTTAAATCAGCAAGAAGATGTACAGAAACCTCCCATGAGAGAGAAAAAAGGGCACGCTCACTACTATTTACACCTTACCAGAGGCTGGACAAATAATGACAGGTCAATTGCTGGAGTGAACCACTTTATGAAAATAATGAACAAGCACAGTCTCCCCAACCATCACTTGTTAGCAGCATTCCAGGGATCTGAATCACAGAACAAGGATACCCACCAATCCAATGTATGACCCAATACCAGATTAAGCATAGCCTCCCTTCGTAATAAGTACACCTTTGTACCTTATTACTTCTTTAGATAACAGACAGGCTGCCTGTCTGGATGAGGACAGCCCTTTTACGGTCAGGAACCCAAAAGCAGAACTCAAAGTTCCACATGACCGATATGGAGCCCCCATTCAAGACAGGACTGCACCCTGTACTTGCAAGAGCTCAAATGAACTCCTCGGCACACCAGAAAAGCATCCATCATCAAGATCAGCAATGGTTTCAGTCGCAGTAAAGAAAGACCCATTTCTAGATCACAAGGAATTCTCCACCAATCCAGAAACCGAAAACAAGGGTCAGTCAGTGACAGGTCTGTAAGCCTGTGGCAACTCTGAAACAACTGACACTTTAGTCTACTACAATACACAAATTTGAGGGAATGCACATGGCAGTATGGAAAATGTACAGGTCATCAAGCACAGGAAGCACAGCAGACACTAAGCCTGGACCCTGGGCTCAGTCCTCACTCTGGAGGTCAAAGCTATGACCTTATAGGATCTCTACATGGGAAACAGCAACAAGAGAGCTTAGCTGTACCAATAATAAAAGAATCCCTCCAAAGTTGGGGTGATGTAGGAGGAATTTTGGACTGCAGCCAAACAAGCACCCATAGGAGGGCCTCCTCCAGAAAGACAGTTGGCAAGGCTGTGAAGGAACCAGTCTTTCAGTTATGGGACACCAAGAAATCTTTCTTCTGCAAAGCTTTGGTCACCATGACCAACACTTTGGTGAAGACTCTGGATGCTAATGAAAGCCAACATGGCACTACTCTGTATAAGAAATGCCACTTAAGAGTGCATCAGATGATTCTCCTGTGTGAAGCCCATATACTGATGTACCAAAAGGCATCCACCAAGTTTGGCAATACAATCCAGACTCCCTGCAGGAGAAAGTGTACAACTCCCTGCATACTAACAATAAGAAAGGTTCATCACAGAAGTCAGCCATCCCTACAAAGACTAGCAAAAGCTGGAAGCAAAACTCCTCCAGCATCAGAACAGTTTACCATACCCTATCCCAAGGGCTCCACTAATTTCCCTTTCTGAGGGAGAAAGTACAGTTTTGTAAGTAAACTTACCATAACAATAGATGTTCGAATGACCACTGCTACAGTAGCCCAAGCTACATGGGTTGCATCCTGCAAGAATATAAGAGAGTTAGCCAGCTTACAAAGCTTCAGGGCACCTTCCTTGCACCCAGTTAGTCAGCTCGAGCTTAGCGGACTAAAAAGACAGGTTGGACACTAAGCCCTTCAGAGCTTTCATGTCAACAGAGAAAGGGAGGCTGAGCCCTAATAAGGCAAGTCCACACCACAACATTA
Organism: Protopterus annectens; assembly: GCF_019279795.1. Lineage (NCBI taxonomy): Eukaryota > Metazoa > Chordata > Ceratodontiformes > Protopteridae > Protopterus > Protopterus annectens. The sequence goes on from NC_056740.1 coordinate 347,869,075, forward strand.
GCAAAACACCACGAACCAAGGGGGGGGGGGTGGAAGAAGGAGCAGCTGCTGCAATGATCATTATCTTATGTTAAGTTTACTTACACAATTGTGTTATGAAAAAAAATGCCTTTTCTCCTCCTTGAAAGGAATATTCCTGTATGCTTTTCCACCAATATCCAGAGTATTTCTGGAGATTCCAAAGGAATCTGCCCGAGATCACAGCGGTGCCTCCCTTCTGGCCCAGGCAAATGTGGTTCTCCCTTCTTTTGTAAATGGCCATGGGCAACTGCCACAAGCTTCACAGACTGATCTACTCCTACAAAATCAGGGTGTTTGCACCCAAACTCCAATCAACTTCAATTGACTGTTTGGATGATAGCGTCACAATTCCCTTTAAGCGCCAGTTTACTGAGGACATGCAGTAGGTACTAACAGAAGTTAAACATCCTGCAACTAGTAGGTACTAACAGAAGCTAAACATCCTGCAACTAGAAAATCATGCATTAGCAAATGGAAAAGTATTTTAGTTGGTGCCAACAATATAACCAGCACCCATTCAGGGCTAGCTGGTTTTACAATGTTTGTGCGAGGTCCTATTCTATGGCCTTTCTTCTCCCTCCATCAAGGTTCATTTATCAGCCATTTCAGCATGTGCACCCATGGATCCTCCTCTTTCAATGCACTCTCATGTTAAAATGTTTTTCAAAGGAATTTTGCATAAGGGACCTCCAAGAAAACCAGTGGCCACTCCTTGGGATCTTAATTTTGTCTTAGAGAAGCTAACACTTGCTCCATTTGAATCAGCTAACCTGGCCAACATGAGGTTCTTAACAAGTAAAATAGTTTTACAGACTGCTCTGATCTCTGCAAGACGAGTACAAGAGTTGCAAGCTCTTGTGTTGCATCAAATCTACCTAATTTTCCACAGGGACAGGATTTCTTTGATAACTAACCCTTATTTTACACCTAAAGTGGTATTAGAGTTTACTTTAAGCCAAACTGTCGCATCTCCCCATTTTCTTTCCTGAAAATATAGAGAGAGAGAGAGAGAGAGAGAGAAGATATGTCATACCTTGAATGTCCACAGATAACTCTGGTACTATCTTGACAGAACCAAATCTTTCAGATCTTTAGATCAACTGTTCATTTCTTGTAAAGGTAAGAAGAAAGGACAACCTGTGTCAAAGCACACCATTTCCAAATGGTTGTCGAAGGCTTTTTCCTTTTGTTATGCTTACCAAAACAAAACTATTCCAAGCAGGGTCAAGGCCTACTCTACTAGGACCTTGGCTTCATCTATGGCTTTTTGGAAAGGGCTGGACTCAAGTATTCTAGAAGCAGCAACTTGGTCCTCTGTACATACTTCTACAAAGCACTACAAGCTTGATTCCTTCTCTATGTCTAGATCAGGCTTTGCTAGGACAATCCTCCAGGGGCTCCTGGACTCTTCTTCCACCTGCTAATATTTGTAAGCTAAGGTAATCTACCTATGTTGCTTGGGCTACTGCAGCAGTGACCAATACGAAGATAATCATATGAACATCAGAATGTGGCCAAAGGTGATGGTTCCCTGTAGTGGTTCTTTCCAAGCTGGTGTGAAACCCCCATCAAACAGGCAGTCCAAGACCACAGTCAAGACCGCTGTGGGTCTAACTAGCAATTCAACATACATAGGCAAATTTGTAGATACTACAGGAGACAGGATTTTGTGAAACTTGAGGGATTCCCTCAGATTGAGAGGGGAACCTATCCTTGTTTATGCTGGCCTCCTCTAGCAGAAGTAAAGCTTAAGGTGGCCAGCAGGAAACAGAGGCCATCCGCAGATACGAGTACCTGCTTAATCTTCAGGTCATATAGATCCTGACAAGGATAGCCAAAGACACATCAGCAAAAAAAAAAAAAAAGCATGCATCCAGGATCTTTGAAAAGTAAAGCTCATGTCTGACCATTTACTACTTCAAAAATACCAAATCTGACACTGTGTGACAAAAATATACATACATACAATATTTCAGGCACAGGCAATAATCCCTTCTTGCCTACCAAAATAATCATCCCCATAATAAGTGTCAAACCAACTAGTTGATGCAATTAAAAATCTCAAACATGGATCTACCATGTCCTTAAACGAATCTACAGTTTCAATCATTGAGCTGTCCTAAACCATTCACCCTTCAGTCTAGGTCTCCCAAATCTCATATTCTTAGCTTTTGATGTACTTAGACTATTTTCCTGTTCCCAAATGATCAAGTCAGTAAAACTGTTTTGCAGACATTCACTGTACTGTCTGAAACGGATATAATCAAATCAGTTTACCCATTTTCTGTCATCTGCAACTAGACTACCTCAGAAGATAGGTCTGAACAACAACGTAAACAAGCATGAGGGACATTGTGACTAATCAGAATTTCACCAGTCCAATTATTGTATGACATTTGCCATGAATTTGTAAGTCACACAGCTATCCCACTTATCAAGAAAGCATTAATACCTAGTTGTTCTAATTTACTGATCAGTGTTTTGTGTATACCATTATCAAAAGCTGAAGTTAAATATATATAAATTTTATCACAGCATAATTTTTCACTTATAGCTGTTAAAAAAGTATTTTTACAACTTCGTGTTACAAGTAATTAGAGATCTATTTTATGCATGCTGGTATATGGTTTCAGGGCTCAACCTTTCCAAAACTGACAATTTATCCAAAATAACTTTCCCCCGGTATTTTCCATAACAAAGTTAACTTATGGGTCTATATGACACTGGATTTGTTCTATTTCCATTTTCCTTAAAAATGGGTTTAAGTGCTGGTCTCCAAGCTGGAGGAATCTGCCCATAATTAAATAATGTAGTGAACAACAGATGCAACAGTACTGCATGTTCATGATGAAGTGTTCTCAGGTCATTACTACAATATTCTCCCTCCTCCCTGCGCCTTTTTGGGTCCAACTTGCATACTTCTTTTTCAATATAATCTAATTTTATTTCGTTATCTGATATTACTTGAATGCTACTTGAACAATTATTACCCCCTTTGAGAAGCCAAACTTTTGTATAAGATTTTGTACAATATATTTAACATATTGTGTTTGAGAATTTTAGAATCTACATATACTTTATCAATTTGAACATTTTTACTCCCGCATATCTTATGTATCTATAAAATTATTTCCCATTATGCTCAATATCTTTATGTAAAAATTTCTTGAAATATTTCATGATCTTGTCTCACACTGTTAATCTGAGTGTCCAGTTTGTTCATTTCAGGTTTCAAAGTTAAAGTATGACCTTGTTTCCATTTCTTGTATTTTCTTCCGTCATAGTAATTACCTTGCTTTATGGAAATCATCCTGATCTTGTATACCTAAACATTTTTTTCCATCAATTTCCCTTTCAAAACTTGACACATTCCTTCTGCAATCTTTCCACTGAATGAATCAGTCCACTTAGTTTTACATAGTGGCCCTTTTGTTTCCATATAGTTTGCTATTAACCTTCTGCACACTGGTCAGTTTGGCAGAATTATCAAGCAATAATTTAACATCTATAACCCCATAATCACCATACAAACATGGTAAAAGTTGACATTAAGCAACAATCATTCCCTTGGGAACACAACAAATCAGAATGTTCCCCTTCCTGGTAGCTTTACTCACAATCTGCAGCAATTGTTTAACATTCATTATATACAATTTCCATACCAATGTTGTAAAAAAAGATACCAAAAACAGACTGGAATAATATTAAGTCCCCAGCTACTTTTATTCTACCTTGTGTATGTTATGCAAGAAAAATATGAATTCCTCTAGGCTATCAGCACTTTACTTTGGTGGTCTGTACACTCCAACTGTGATCTGTTCTGGGGTTGTCTACTGCCAGTTACACAATCTACGCGGATGTTATAATCAAACTAAATAAAAAACAATGTTCCTAGCATTAATAACAACCACAGATAAATCACATTTTGTTCTCCAAGACTTGTTAAACTTGTGACCTGGCAAAAATTCTGTCTTGTTTTAGTGAAATATTACAATGCATCGGCTGAAAAAAATTCTCTTTCCTTGACTAAGTGGACTCCATCCTGTCTAAATAAATGTGTGTGCCCAAAACTAGGCAAGGATATTCTACACATTTCCACTTTTTGGGCCATTTTTACATATAGGTATTACCAAAAATACTTTTCACAATGACCAGACTTATTTCTATACATAAAATATATGTCCAAACACCTTTACAAGCTAGGATATCCAAAAGAATGGGGTAGGCATTGGCACCGGGAAATCCCTGTGTGGCAAACAGTAGGCACAGGAATGTTATTTATTCTGCACTGTGACTCATATCACAGAAAACTGAAAATTGATAATACGTTTGGGCTTTGAAAGAGCTGCACCATTTCAATGAGACAAAAGTCTCAGAACTACTGGAATAAAATCTGCCATTTGGTCTTTAAGACGGCATAGCATCCAATGGGACATTGATGCTACTAAACTAAAGAGTCAAACTAAATGAAAGTGACGTTTCAAAAGGTTTGATGACAGGATTAATAAATTAGAGAATTTAGTGGCATCAGAAATGATTAGACAAAAGACAAGTTGTTGAATGAAACAGACTTGTTCTTAATTAAAGCAAACAGTTTGGTGTGGTCATGTACAGGAAACATTTTAAGCTGGTTCAGTCACAACTGCAGGTAATCACAGGACGATTTGGTAAAGCTAACTTAAGACATGCAGGAAGAAGGCAAAAGCAGACAAGGAAAGCCAGCCAAGAGATGGGAGTGTGTGGGAGAAGACCTTTGTCAATAATGCATGACTACTGAAGCTAGAACAGTGGCTCAGAATTGAGAAAGGTGGTAACAGTTGATGGAAAGTCAAAGCCCCATGTAAGAAATGGGGGCAAAAAGGGGGTTGCTGAGGATGAATGTGTCTGTAGAACTAGTGAAATTACAAGTCTAGAATTAAAGTTAGAGTACATAACATTTTATGTCAACAAAGTTCTTATATTCCCCATGAATTTCACAATTCATTTTAACTTTGCTTTCACATGCAGCTTTCCAAAGGTGAATCCATTTCAGCTACATGGAATTTTAATCTCAGATTCTTAAAAAAATATATACATACTGCAACAGACATGCACGGTCAAGTTTTACCTCCAACTCTAAGACCAGAAAGTACTAAATCAGCTTATCCCCGAAAATTTGCCCAGACTACTGGTTTTCTACTGTGCTTTATATTCAGTGTTCGGCCTGATGAGAACATCTCATTTGGTATACACCTGTCCAAACACTTGTCACATATAGAGCAAATGCAATGCTTTCTCACTTAAAAAAACAGAAAAAAAAATCAAGGGCCTAAAATCAAAGAAATATGCAGACCATCTCAAACTCTTGTCCCCAGCCTCTGCATCATACAGGCTACTAACAGGCCTCATATATACAGTCTCAACAGAACCCATCCTGTCAAACCTATTGCACATTCACAAGTTCAGTGCTAGTATGAACACCTGTTCAAGGGATCTCAATCTCTTTTGTCCCATAAATACATTAAAATTTGGAGAGAGAGGTATGTATCACAGATAATAACTCTTACACTCTACTCTATATAAAGCAAAGCACTCTTTCTCTATTCAAACATCCCTCAAGGACACAGGCAAAAAGTAAATGTCATAAAATACCCATGCTCTTCCCACCTCTGGGTTACTTTTATACAAAATATAGGAGTGAAAACTACCATGAGAATGTACAGCTAGTTTTCTTAAGATCCTCACACATAATTGCCTACCAAGTACCTATGAACCTTAGTCCCTCCCCTTTTTCATAATATGAAATATCCAGCCCTGCAAGTCAGATTCTCCAGTGCAAAACCTAAAAGAAACCATGAAATTTGACTCCAGTCAAGATAGTGCCCTGGGGAACCCCAGGCAGGAGGACAGGAATGGGGACTAAGATTACACTACCTGCATGGCTCTACAGTTTTGGCAAGTATAAAACTTCTGTATCAGATGTTGGGAGTTTTATCTCCATCATCTATAGGACAGACTCCAAGTTTAACTTCTTAAATGGCTGGTCAAGTAAGAATATCCACTACTATTGGCAGCACCAAAGACAGATTCTCCTGGCAGCAATAACCAGGTTATAGTGCCATGCAAAAAGTATTAAAGGTTGTCCACATTGCAGCTACATAAATGTCATCCACCAAAACTTTTCTGGAGAAGGTCTGAGAGTTTGGTAAGGATCTAGTAGTATGAACACTGGAAGCCTGAGTTAAGGACTTGTATTGAGCCACGCAGGAGTAACCTTGGACAAAACTATAAACAGCTCAAATCACTCCTTTTGGTTCTGCCCAAATAAAGTGTGATCTTCATGTGGACAGCCATACAGCACAAGTGTTCACCCCAACTGGAAAATTAACTGATTGGTGACATTACATCCTATAGCAACTTTGGGCAGGACTTAAAGATCAGCATGCAATGATTCTCTAGGTGAAAATGATATCAGTGGATAAACACAAAAGGCTTTCAGCTCTTAAATCCTTCTTACCAAAGTTACAGTCAACAAAGAGAGTCTCTAAATAACAGCTTTAGGTATGCATAGGAAGAATGTGCAAAAGGTGTGTGTGTTATTTCCCCAGGATGAAATAAAGGTCCCAAGGATAAAAACAGGAGACTTGAAAAGAGGACACAAGGTTAAAGTCTCTCAAGAAAAAATTGTACAACTTAAGAGAAGCCATAGATATTAAATTTGCTCCCTGATGGAAATTAGTTTCTGTCAGATTAACATCTACAAAGGAAAAGCTTAGGTTAGAGTCAAAAAGCTGGCATATACACTACACAAAGCTAGACTGGAGCCAAGAATGGGTCTAATCCTCTGGCTGTGGGCCACACAGAGAAGAGAGCCATTTGTCATAGCAACTTTCCAGTACTAGATCTCTGGCCAGAAATCAGCATCTGGACTACCCTACACTGGCAAGCTGAACTCCAGAGAATGAAAGTCTGGATGAGGTTGGCCAGAGATGTAGTAGCAGAGGCTTTTGGAAGGTCTCAGAGATGTCTGCCCCTGACACTAGGCCAAGGTAGGCGGTAACACCGAGGCCAGAAGGACTTTTGCTTTGCTCACTTTGGCATACAAGGAATTTCAAAACAAGGGGAAAAACAATGCACCACAAAGGGTACTATATCTGGATGGCTGCATCACTACAGCAGCAAACAGAGAGGAATAAAGAAAAAAAGGAAAAAAAAAAAACTGCCGATATTGCAGATGGACAGTTTGTTGCGAGGTTCACCCCCACCTTAGACCCAGTTATATTACTATCAGCAGCTTGAGGGCCCATTCATGTGGCATCAGAAGACAATGGTTAGGCCTGTCCAAGACAGAAATGTCCCGAGCTGGGATATGGAGATCAAAGAGAAGGTGTTTGGAAGCAAGAGTCCATTCCCAAAGCCTCACTGCCTCCCAACAAAGAGGGTGGGGTGGGAATGGGTCCCTCATGGTTTATACACCAAACCAATGCATGGTGTTAAGAGTAAACACTCATACTTGTTGAGAGGAGACATGAAACACTTGCAAAGTAAGGAGGACATCTCTAGTACACGGATATGCAGTCTAGCCACTTGGGCTGTGTGCTCTAAAAACAGTGTCCCCAAGTCCATAGCAGAAGTGCCCATAGTTGGGGAGGATCAAGGTCTAAAAGAATCTGCCCAGAGAGAAGCTTGATTCAGAAATCCACCAGTGAAGATGGTCCTTTTACTTCTTTGCAGTCCTTACTGGAGCATGTAAAGTACCTAAAGGTTGACTACACTGTACAAGCCCAATGAAGGACTATCATGAACAGTTTGGCATGAATAACCATAAAGACTGTAGAAGTCATTAGACCCAGCACTTGAAGACAAACAGGGGCTAGGACTAAACTGCTGTTGATTATGTGGGGCACAGTAACTTTGCTGAGAGGAATCTTTTCCACTGGAGGATTAGCTTGGCAAGTCAGGATATTCAGAATGCCACCAATGAACATTATAGGCAAAGATGGCATCATCTAAAGACATTGCAAAGGTGACTATTATGCCCAAAGAAAGAAAAAGACAGAAGCAAATATCTGGAAACTAGCGAATTCTCCATGGACAGAACTGCTGGCAGACAGTCATCTAGACAGAAAAGATCTTGGAGTCTAAGAAACGCTGTGACTAAGGACATGCACTTGAAAAGATTAGGGGCTGCGCTGAGATCAGAGTCTGAATTGAAACATGACATAAAAGTGAAGGAATCTCCTAGAATCCTTTGCTGTTTTGATGTGTAAGCATGCATCCTGGAGGTCCAGAGAAAGTGCATCCAGGCCTATCACTGAACAAGCAGGGAAGGATGGACTGCACCATGACCACTCAAAAGTGCTCCTTGATAATGTACAGATTTTGGCCAGTCAAAACCAGAATGGACAAGAGGTTAAGTCTACTGTTAACCCTAAAGACCCTTGAGTAAAAGCTATGCTCTTCCTAGTCTGGTGGGACTTCTTGTACGGCTTTTTTTAGTAACAGTCCCTGGAGTTGTAGCAGAGCCACAGCCTTCTGATGGGTGGAGATGTTCGGGAAGGAAGACGCTGTGGACTGGAAGAGAAAAAAAGGGAACCAAATAGCCTCTGGATATGAAGTTTTACCCAACTGTCACTAGTGACAGCCTGCCACACCTACAGGTGGAATGACAGAACCCCCGACTGCATCCACAGTTGAGTAGTTGGGCAAGCCCGTAAAGATGCGAGAACTGCACAACCCTTGATTATTTTGTTGAAAATATGATCCTCTGGGAAACGCACATTTAACTGTCACACCCTCTGTGGCACCTTTCAGAACCTGAAAAATTATCCTGTTAAGGCTACTGGAATCACAGTTGGCATGGGCTATGACGCACTCTTGAAAAGGGACACAAAGGAGCTTGGAATTTCACCCCAAACTTAAGTGAGATTAGTGTTCTCATATTTTTCCTTCCAACTCAGCTTTTACAGAATCTCCACTGAGCACGGATCAGTCAGAGAAGGAAGTTCATGAAATGAGCTTTGGCATTTTCAGGAAAGTTAAAACACAGCCAGGCAAGACAGTGAACAATAAGGCCTAAAACCATCAACTGCACTACAGGATTAAATGGGCAGTCTGACTTGCAAAAGAGTTAGAAGTTGCCAGTTGGAACTGTAGCTTGATCACAATCTTAGAATCTCGTATGTCTTCCAGCAGGAGTCCTGGAAGATTTACCTAGTGAGTCTCCCTAGAAACTCTGTATATGCAATAAAATAGTCTAAAAACATACTCAAGTAAAAGGTATAGGATGTAAACACTTACTTCCCTAATACATCCAAGGAATGCTACTTCCTGACTCCACATCCAAGGAATGCTACTTCCTGACTCCAGGCAATTAAGAAACAGCAACTAAGAGTCCATTATCAGGTTCTATGACCAGATAGGAAAGTCCTTGGGCAAGGTCAAATAATTCTCTGACTGTTTAGAACATGAGCCACCTTATCAGCATTCCTTCAGACATTACCTAGAACTATAATCTGACCATTTCTTCCGTTGGAATTATTGCTCAAGAGATAAACTCAAGACAAGATGGTCTCTTGTCAGAATGAGGTCAGGACTCAGACTGGATGCCTTGGGGTCACTTGGCCATAATTCAAACAAGCTCCAACAGGTCCCATATTTTGTGAAATCAAGAGGTTAAAAACAGTGTCCATGGTGGGAAATTGCGAAATACAACAAACCAGTAACCACAAAACGTTTTATTATATCCAACTCTAGTGCCTCAGCTCACTCAGCCTTCAATGGAGTACAAAACTAAAAGCACCATCACATATTATATACATCACTATTTATTAAATCAATTAAGTTAATAACCTAATTAATATATTATATTAAAAACCATCCAATTACAAGTCATATTTATTCCTTCTGGATTTAAAGTGCCAAATTTCAATATAAAAAGTGCTTCCTTATATAAAAGCTTTTTTACATTCATGCATTTACCTGTTTTCTCTATTTTTTTCCAAGATGGTCCCCTGCAAACTTGCAGGGTCCCCATCATGACTGTCCAGTCCAGGGGCTATTTTTTATATCTCTCAAATGCTCTTGCAACCGCATTTTAAAAGCCCTCTTGCTCTCTCCTACATACAATTTTCCGCATGGGCATTTAAGAGCATAAATGACATATTCTGTAGTGCAACTGAACTTATTAAGAAAGTACAGTTTTGTACCTACCACAAATGTAGATGTTCCAGTGTTCACACTGCTGCAGTCATCACACTTGGGTTATCTGCCGTCAGGCGGTCCCACAGTCGGCCTGAGTTCCAAAGTCTTGGTCCGGCGTTGGTTGCAGTCGCTTCTTCCCTGACATCATTGCAACAAGGGTATATAAAAAAAAGAGGCAGCTGACGACATTTTCTTCAGTTTTTCTTGCTCCAGATGTCAGGTGCCCCCAAACAGGAAGGCAATACATAAACCTATACAAACATACATAAGTAGGAAAACAACAGTAATTGCTGTAAGCAAATACACCATATAGTGATGCATCAAATTGATTGTATACAAATGGATTTATAAATAAAACCCTGGTATGAAGAGGGGATGGAGGGAGGGTAACCTGGACTGTAGCAGTGTGAACACTCGAACATCTACATTTATGGTAGGTACAAAACTGTACTATGTTCATCATGTTACACTACTGCAGTCATCACACTTGGGTTGAATCCCAAAGCTATGGCTGGGTGGCTGGTACTAAACCGGGTTTGGAGAAGCTAGTATGCCCTGTAGAACTGCAGTGGCAAAGCCAGCTCTGGTTTTTGAGTATAATGGTAAGCGGTAGTGCTTGGTAAAGGTGTGCACTGAACTCTAAGTTGCAGCCTCCAAAATATCCTTGGTTGGTACCCCTCTGTGAAAGGCTGCTGAGGTTGCTGTAGCCCTGGTGGAATGGGACCTAATGTTATCAGGTACAGTTTTCCCATGGTGAGTGTAGCGGAAGCGGATACAATGTGCTATCCATTTAGAAATAGTCTGTTTTGAAATGGCCTTTCCTTGTGAACCTGCAGCATAGGATACAAAGAGTTGGTCAGATTTTCTGAAAGTCTTTGTCTTATCCAAACAGAAACGTAATTGTCTATGAATGTCCAAAGAGTGAAGAAGCCTTTCTCCTTTATTCTGGGGGTTTGGATAAAAGGTGAGTAAATGAATGGTCTGATTCAGAGCCACACTGGATACTACCTTTGGCATAAAGGAAGGGTTAGTTCGTAAGGAAGCTCTGTCTTGATGAAAAATGTTGAAGGGCTCCACTGCCATTAGGGCCTGTAGCTCTGAAACCCTTCGTGCTGAGGTAATTGCCAGCAGCAAGGCTGTTTTCCAGGACAAGAACTGTAGATCTGCTGAAAAGGCTGGTTCGAAAGGAGGTAGTGTTAGCTTTTTCCAAAACGAAGTTGAGGTCCCAAGTTTGAGTTGGAGGTTTTCGGGGCGGTCTTATATTCTTAGCCCCTCTGAGGTACTGCCTTAGTAAAGGATGTGAAAATATGGGAGGATCCGTGTTGTAATGAGCTGAAATGGCTGAAGCATGTTTCTTAATGGAAGAAAAGGAAAGGCCTTTGTGCAGCATCTCAGTTAAATATTGCAGTATCTGAGGAATATTTGGGATTTGAGGATTTTGGCCTTTAGCCTGGTTCCAAGCTCAGAATCTTTTCCATTTTTTCTGAGTAGGTTTTCCTGGTGCTGGGCCTTCTGGCCTCCAAAATGACATCCATGGCACCCTTAGAGAGAAGTGTTGATTGATTAAAGTTATTTTCCATGCAGCCAAATTTAAAGTCCTGAGCTGACTGTGAAGGATCTGAGTGTTTTTCTGAGTCAGCAGGTGTGGAAATTGAGGTAAAATCCATGGAGGGCATTCCTTAATATTGGGTACCAGTGTTGGCGCACCCAATGAGGATCATTTGAGGCCTCTCTGATCTGGTTTTCAATAACACCTTTGCCAGTAGAGGTAGTGGGGGGAAGGCATAGACTGTTAATGTTTTCCAACTGAATGATAGGGCGTCCACTTTCCAAGCTAGTGAGTGGTATGTCCTTGTGCAAAATTTTTGTAGTTGGTAGTTTTTTTTTGGGGGGGGGGGGGGGGCAAATAGATCTATGTCTGGGCTTCCCCATTTTTGAGTTATCATTGTGAATACTTGTGGATCTAGTCTCCATTCGTGAGGATCCATGACATTTCTGCTTAGCTCGTCTGCCAATGTGTTTTCCTTTCCTGGCAAGAATTGTGCTTGTAGCTGAACTTGGTACGTCAGTGCTGTGTTCCACAAGGACATCGCTTGTCTGCATAAGGGGTAGGAATGTGTTCCCCCTTGTTTATGTACCAGATTACTGTGGTGTTGTCCGTCTTTATTAGCAGTTGTCCTGGATTAAGAGGTCCTTGAAAGCTGTCAGGGCATTTTGCACAGCTAGCATCTCCTTTTGACTGATGTGAAGATGCATGTGACCTGCAGACCATTTGCCCTGTATGCAATGTCCTGCCATGTGTGCTCCCCAGGCATAGTCTGATGAGTCTGTTGTTATTGTCTGCTTTGCTGTAGGTAAGGCAAAACGTTGACCCTTGTTGAGGTGACATGCTTGAGCCCACCATAGAAACTCCTTTTGAAGGCAGGGAATGAGAAGTATTATTGTTTCCAAGCTGTGGCTGTGTTGAGTCCATACGCTTTTCAGGTACCATTGTAATTTCTTCATATGCAGTTTGGCATATGGAATTAGTAGTATGCAAGATGTCATGAACCCGAAGGCCTGCAGGATTTTCCTTGCAGGGAGCTGGGTTAATGTTGCCATCATATTGAAATATTGAGTCAGTTGTCTTTGCTTGTCTGGTGTGAGATATGCCATCTGGACTGTTGTATTTAAGTTGGCACCCAGGAATATTATCTCTTGTGAGGGCACTAGTTTTGATTTCTTTTCGTTTACTGTGTACACCAGGCAACTTAGTATTTTTCTTACAAATGCCAGATTTAAAATAATGTCCTTGCTTTCTGCTTGAATAAGGCAGTCGTCCAGATATGGATATATTTGAATTCCTCTTTGTCTGCAGTATGCAATTACTGTTGCCAGGCATTTCGTGAATACTCTGGGCGCAGTAGATAAGCCAAAGGGTAGTGCAGAGAATTGGTAATGTGGTGTACTTGCAATAAATCGGTGGTATCTTCTGCAACTTTGTCTGACTGGGGCATGCAGGTATGCCTCCTTGAGGTCCAGCGTTACTAGCCAAGCCTTCTTGACCAGCATGGGAAGAAGCTGCTGAAGTGTGAGCATCTTGAATTTGGGGACCTCCAGATATGTGTTTAGAATTGAGATGTCTGAAATGGGTCTCCAGGCTTTGTCCTTTCGTGGAACCAGAAATAGTCCTGAGTAAAATCCTTGTCCTTGCTCCTGTGTAGGTACCTCTTGAATGGCTCTCATGTCCATGAGAGCTGCAATTTGTCTTTGGGCCTCTGCCCATTGATTTGGTGGCAGATTTGGCATTCCTCTCATCCTTGGCAAAGTGTGAAAGTGGAATCTGTAACCTTGAGATACAATATTTAGAACCCATTTGTCTTTTGTGATGATGTGCCATTTTTTGAAAAAGAAGTGCTAGTTTTCCTCCCAAAGGTGCTGCCAGAGCAGTATTGCTTGGCAGACTGAGTGGGAAGTCATTATGTTTGTTTTCTGAAAGGTTGAGATCTGTCATCTCCTCCTCTTTGAATTGCAGCAGGCCATTGTCTAGGCCTGTAAGAGCCTTGTGGCTGACCTCTGCCCCTTGGGCGTCTGTATTTACCTCTCTGTGGTCTGTCTGAAGCAGGAAAGGACCAGTTCTTAGTTGGCCAATTTCTGCTGAAATGAGGGGGTTGCAACTGTAAGAAATCTTTGACAGTCTGCATAGATTTAGCCTTTTCCTCCATTTTCTTTAAAACTTCCTCTGCTTTAACACCAAATAAAACATCCTTCTGTAAAGGCACATCCAATAACTTTGCTTTAACATGTTCAGGTAAAGTTTGTTCTTTTAACCAAGCATGTCTACGTATAACAGACCCTGTGACAGCTGCTCACAAGAAGCTTCCAATGAATCAAATCCACATTGCAGAGTATGCTTTCCCACTTGTTCTGCTGCATGCAACAAATCCTGCATTTCCTTAAAGTGAGGTTGCTCTGAATGAATGAGCATTTTCTGTTTTAATTGAGACATCAAATATTGCGGATATTTCAGCATGTGTAACTGACAATTCAAAGCCCTCATAGCTAAAGTGGCAGAAGTATACACCTTCTTCCCCCATCTGTCTAGTGCTCTAGAATCTCTTACAGAAGGAACTGGATTTTTAGCAATGGAGGCCTTAACCCCTTTGGGACCCTGGGAGATGGTTTCTGGGTCTGCAACAGGGCTTTTATATAAAAATTTGTGAGAGTCAGGGACTCTGTAATATCTGTCTGGTTTAGCTGGTGCAGGAGGTAATGAGTCTGGGTTAAGGCTAGATTCTGAATAAACATCATCCCAAAATGTCTAGAACAGGAGGGATAGCAAGGGGTCTGTGCTGAGGCAGAAGAAGGAACTCATGGAGTCTTTTCTTTGAATCAGAGTAATCTTGGCCTTCCCAGTGGAAATGTTCCCTCATGGTGTGCAAGGTTTCCCCAAAAGAGTAGTCTTCTGGAGAGGAAGCTGAGGGTATAGACTCTTCAGCATCAAAATCTTCGTAAGGTGGAAAGGAGTAATCCTGTTCCTCAGAGGAAGCGGAGGAAATGGAAACTTGGTCTGAGGAAGGGTAGTCTTCCTCCTGTCTAGGCCTTTTGTCTGGAGGGGGATGGGAGCCCCTGATAAGGGTAATTAAATCTTCAGCCATCTTAAGCATCTGTTTCTTAGGCATAGGGCCCTGTACAGGAGTCTGTTGAACAGGCCTCCTTACCTTTAAAGGAGTTTTTAATTTAGCATAGAACTTAATGGTAAGAGTAGTCGGTCTGAAGACACCTTCAGTAACCGAAGGCCTGTCTGCAACATCAGAGTCCCCTTTAGGAATGGCGTCCAGTGGGCCTAAAGTAATAGGCTCCTGAGGCCCAGCAATCTCGGTCTGGGAGGCCGCCTGGAGTTCCAAGTCTGCGGTCGTCAGGGGCTGGGTAGGCGCCTCGCTGAAAACCAGAGAACCGGCGACTGGCCTAGCTGAGGCCTCAGTATCTGGCTTGGTTCTCGGCTGCCTGTCTTTCTTTGCGTTTTTTATGCATTCCGGTCATCGGTTGCTCCGATGACATGCTGCAATTAAACTTTCTACCAAAATAATGTCGGGCGAATTCTACCCGACGCTTAATAGTACGTTTGTTAAACCTAGCACAAAACCGAAAACCAGTGACGTCGTGGTCTGGGCCTAGACAAGGAATAAAATAAGAATAAAAATCCTTATGAGGTATTTGCTTCCCACAAGAAATGCAATTATTAACTTTGTCTGACATCGGTCTGAGGCAAGAAAAGTTTCCCCAACGGGGTACTTAGCTTTAGAGAAGACTTCGGTCTGAAATTCGATTGGAAAATTTCAGGAGCTGGCCGACCGGCACTTGCGAACTGCTTCGGGCACCGCGCGGCAAGAAAGACTGAAGAAAATGGCATTGGCTGCCTCTTTTATACCCCTGTCGCAATCACATCAGGGAAGAAGCGACTGCAACAGACGCCGGACCAAGACTTTAGAACTCAGGCCGACTGCGGGACCGCCTGACGGCAGATAACCCAAGTGTGATGACTGCAGTAGTGTAACACAATGAACATCTTTAAATCTATGACCATTAGTACAAACTATATGCTTACATGCGATGCACTTTCCACGTGCATATATTCCTGTAAACTTAGGTATGTCCTTTATATTTTGACTTGGAATGACAAAATTTACTATGCACTGTTCTATGTTTTATGTTCCTCCCTCTTTTGAATGAAAATATTAGATGTCTATTAAGTTCTGAAAATTCTTTAAACCTAAAAAGGAAGTTCCAATTTTTTTTAATAGTTGCTATAACTTTCATCACTTATCAAGTCATAAGTAATAACCATAAAAATCTGTTTGTCATCCTTCACTATTATTCTGTCATCATTTATTTTTTGTTTGCCCTTCATGACTTTTATCTAGTGCATTTTTACCTTCTTTTTCTTCATAACCCCTTCTAATAAACATATTGACTAATTATTTTTATAAAGTCTCATTATTATTATAGGTTCATAGATTAGTACTAGGCTAACTACCCTTGTGGGCCACTTTAAGCCTAGTCAATTACTCAATGGAGAATCAAACCCTGCACCTTGTGTCTGTAAGCTAAACACCTTACCCATTATGCCAGCCTCCCCACCCCTTACATAGTACATTTAGTCTTTTGTCTCTCATAAGCTCCCCATATGGCAGAGACCTTACTCGATATTGTGGATGGAAACTGGTTCCATGTAAAAAAGAATTATCTTCAAATTTTCTATGTATAGTTGTTTCTATTCTTTCACCATCAATACCCTTTAAGACTACATCCAAAAAAGTTACTTGACTATCACAGCTGATGCATCAAATTTTAAATCAAATCTATTAGCATTAAGTTCACTCACAAAATTATGCACCTTTTCAAATTCATTAGGACAAATAAAAATTAAATCATCAATATACCTATAATACTGAAGGACATGTTTTTTTAAAAATAGAATTGGTGTATACATATTCTTGCTCAAATAAACCCGCCATTATATTTGCATACATGGGGGCAAAAGAAGCCTCCATGGCTGTACCCTGTTTTTGATGGTATATGGTTCCATTAAATTAAAAAAATTGCTTTTCAAACAGAATTCAACCAGTTCTATTATATACATAGCTACTGGCATATTGCCAAGTGCAGACTCCAATGCTTCAATCCCATTATTATGTTTAACAGTCATACAAAGACTTCTAACTTCTATAACCAGACAATACATGTTTTTTGTCCATTGTATATCAGCTATTCTGTTCAAAAAATCAAGTGTGTCTTTAATATACGAGGGCTGTTTCTTCACATGGTGGGAAACTCCACTGGAAAAAGAAAAGGGTACACGCTTCGTCTTGCATGTGCACTTACCTCTTGTCCTTGGATTAGGAATGTGGGAAGGACTGCAAGGCAGACACTTGCATCCTGCCTAGAGACCCTGTTCTGGGTAGAAAGTGGGAAGAAAAGCAGAAATAATGAATGAAAGTCACAGGTAAGCCTTAAATCTGGATCATTTCAAATGGTTTCTTATTTAAGGAGGCTTGCGACATTAGGACCTGCCATGACCCAAAGCCAAGAGACAGCCCATCAATCTTTTGAGACCAAGAAAAATAGCAGAGTTGAGAAATACACAGGCCATATCCCTTAAAGTTGAAAGGGATGCAGACACCTCAGTCACGGTTGGAGTCCACAACAATAAAAAACAAAAAGCAGAGGTCTGGGACAGAATATAAAGGGACCCCAGGCTAGATCTGAAACACTGTTCCCCAAAGCTGGGATGAACACTGGTGTCAAGGAAGTTATGGTCAAAATCCACAGTGCCAACACTGGGGTACCCTTGGTCAAAAGCATCCACCCCAAAGAAGTCACTGATGATGATGAAGTCAACAGGTTGACAAAATGACAGTGTGTACTGCAGCTTGAGCACAGCCCAGAGGGGAATGGTCAGGAGCAAGGTCTGAGAAAGCTGGCAAGAAAGGTGCTCTGGAGAAACTGATGTTAGCAGGGTACAACAGAGGGACAAATATGAAGCATCTTGTAGTCTAGTTGACATACAACTAACAGGAGAGAGGAAGGCTTGGCAGTATGTCTCTCTGGCTGTAAGGCTACAGAGAAAACATTACGGACAGTGGAAACCAGGGGTTGTCCTTTTGAGTTGCACCTCACCAGAAGAAAACCAGACAGAAATCTGAGCAGAAGAAATGAAGACATCCTCAGAATGTTTACTAACAGTATCAACTACCCTGAATTTCTTGACAACAACAAGAACTTCTCATTTACATTTTTAACACCTCTGTACTGCTGAACTGCCACTGTGCCAGAGCTGTGACGCATGTCCAAGTATTAAAACAGAATATGCAGACAAAACAATTCTACTTTGCAAAGGAAGCTGTATATCAAATACTCAGCCATTTCTAGCTTTATTCTGTGCATTTTATTTAAACCTAACTTTGAGGAGTAAATAATTTTTGTTATCTTAAGTTAAACGAACACAGTCTTTGTTTCAACAGTGTAATTATATGCAGTTGTATTTCCTACAAATAAGAACTTTTCAACCAGGCCTCCAAAGCAAAAATCTGTGAAGATCTATCTGGACAAATGAATGTACATATTTTGTCATAACAAATAGGGCCGTTTGAATTAGTTTTCTATCTTACTAAACAAGTATGAATGAACAAATGAATAAAGATCTAATCTTCACATGTATTTCTGTATTCCCCTTAATGTCAAAAATCAGAAAAATCTTGTAAAATTATTCAACTGTTGCAGAACTGTACCCCAAACCACACAACACACGATTATTTAACTGCTCTAACAGCTATTACATTTATTTCTTCTTTACAACTATGATTTATTGTCCAGGGAACAAGGCAGACATCTACATTTCTTACATCTTTGAATAAGCAACATTAATGGCAGCTAGGTAATTTCATGTTATCAATAGGAGCAATGTAAATCCTGTGCGTTTGGGATGCCCCACATGTACAACAGTATCACAGAAAGACAAAGAAGGGATTCTCAAAATACTGAGACTGCTTCATTTTTAGAAGCAATCAATACAAATTCGTGGAAGAGACATTTTTTTAAATAGACTGATGAATGACCAGTTAGACTAAACATAACAGTTCTGAAAAAAAAAAAAAACACTAATGAATCAGTCTGCCAAGGCATTCACCAAACCCAGAATATGCACCTTTAACAGACTATGAGCAATGGCACAGAGAACCTGCACAATGCACAGAACTTGTGCCATTCCAGCCGATTATGTATTAACAATCTGCAACACTTCTTCACTGGACTATGTGTTGCCAGCAGTAAGTCTACTTAGGCATATCCAGATTGTTCTTCTTGAAATAAGCCCACATACATCTATCAGGGAGCTTTTGTACTGACTGCCCCTAAAAGTGTGCTTCCCTGGCACACATCTTCTTTCAAAAGGAATCAAATAGGAAAAGTAGTGCAATTTCAGATCACACTTTTTTTTTTTTTTTTGAGGGGGGGGGGGCTAACTATACAATTGACTCATAAGCTTTAATGCATGCTAGATGGTTATAAAATAAATAGTTTTACTACATCATACAAATTATATATTGAAGACAAAATTAAACACACAACAAAGAACATACAGTATATTAATCACTTACCAATAGTTGGGATTGTTGTTACAATTTCTCCTAACTTCAGTTTATACAGAATTGTTGTCTTACCAGCAGCATCCAAACCAACTAAAAAAAAAAAAAAAAAAAAAAAAAAAACACAATCAGTTTTAAGCATTCTTTAAAATACAAATTTCCACATTCCTTAAAATACAAATGCCCTATGCTGTCAAGAATCAATCATTAAGCCAATCACAAATGTTTTTTGCAGATATCCTGTTTTCTTCTGAGTGAAAAAAAAAAAGTCATACAACATTATCTAAAAGGATCCATGTCTAAAAATTAAACTCTGCATTCCATGTTATTAGTTTCTTACAAAGCAATTTCACTAGGAGTTATCAAAAATGGAACTAGTCATGGCACTTGACAGGAAAATCTACTAAAATAAAGAGTTACAGCAGTGCATTCAGCCAAACTGCTATTCTTACTGACCTTGTGAAAGGTGAGCATTTTTCAACCATTCGTACAGAGATCATCAGATCATACGTCAAACATCCTACAAAAGCCTGGACTCTCTCTCTCCATTAACAAGGATTAGAAAAAAAAAAAAAAAAACACTCTGAACAGGCCAATAAACGTATTTTATTTTATTTATTTAACATTTGTTTACTGGGAAAGTCTGACTTGGAACAAAGACAATTTTCAGTAGAAGCCCAGGGAGAAATGTTCCATACGCATGTCTTTGTACGTAGGAGGAAACCAGAGCAGCCGGAGAAAACCCACACAAACACAGGGAGGACATGCAGACTCTGCACAAAAGGCTCCCTAGCCGAGAATCGAAATGGAGAACCTCTTGCGATGAGGCGACAATGCTACCGCTGCACCACTGTGCCATCCTTTTGAAACTATGGGTTAAATATTTCATCCATCAATGAAAAGTCAGAAGTAACTTTGGCTCAACTAATCAAGTTTTCTACAGAGTTGTTCAATCATGCACGTGACAGCAGTTAAACAACTACTAGACAAAACAGCCAACAGGAATTGGAGTACAGAGTGAAGACAGCCAAGTTTCAAAATGGATCAAGCTTGGGCCATGGCTCAAAATCAGGAGCTGCAGCTGTTAGATTTTATGAATATAAATCTGAAAAGTAATATGTGATCAGCAGTCATACTAAATGACCATGGCTTGGAAAAGGAATCTGCTGAATGGACATTTTTCCCTTACAGACTCAAGGCATGATGTATGCAAGAACAAAAATGCAAAATCTGCTTTTAAAGAACAATGACATGTTATTCTGCATGGAAAAACAGGATGGCACAAGAACAGATGTTTTACAAAGATCCAAATAAAATACAGGATGTTCACACTGTCAGAAAAGCTGATCTCTGACAATGTGTTTTCTCAAAATATGTTTTTCTTCATAAAAAACAGGATATGCTTATCAGCATTGACATAAGAACACATGTTTCTATACACAGATTCAAATAGAATACAGGACAATGTGTTTCCTCAAAAATATGTTTTTCTACATGGACATCAGGACACTGTTACAGGATATTCACACTGTCAGAAAAGCTGGTCTCTTACAAGACATTGTTAAATAAGGAAGCTTAGTATTGTTTCTACAGGATAAGCAATTCTCCAAAATAAGAATACAGAACAATGTGTTTCCTCAAAAATATGTTTATGCATGACTAAAAATGAGTATATAAAGAGCTGTATAAATCCAGTTGTTTGGGGATATGGTAGGAACACATTTGGTGTTCTGAGGTAAATGTTATATCTCTCACATCATCTGTACTATATGAGAAGTAAAGTTGGAACAGTACTTTTAAGCTGCAACGTTTGTCTAGTTTTATTTATTATAAAAGTTATTGGTTACTGCTCTTAAAGACAAGTGCTGCAAAGTATATTCTCTCATCAGTGTATATTCTGCAAGTTTCTGTATGCAACAGACTGTGAATGCAAATATAATCAGACTTTGAATTTTAGCAGAATCTAGCCAGCAAGACTGAGTGAAAAATGAACACTGCAGATCCATCACACCAAGCAAGAAGCAAGTAAGAGACATATAATATTTTTTCAATGGCGAGGCAGCTGAGTGACTAGCACCATATAATTTTTCAATGGCAAGCTAGTCTGCATTTGAACCTACAATCTGCATTCAACCACAGGAGGAGTGATGGTAAGCCCTGCAGAGGGTCACTTCAGTTAAATTGCAGTAACTAACATTTGTACGTATGTGTCAATTCTGAACAGAAGTATTCCAGTTTATGCAGCTTGCAGTAGTAAAGTTTTTTAGACGTCTACATCTGGAGTGAGACAGAAGTTCCAGTCGCAGTGCCATAATTTCACTAAAGAAAAGGGGGATATCCACTAGCCCATCAGTCCACTGCCTGTTGTGCTTTCCCAGCTTCTCAAGTGACTTTGAAAAATTTCCAGCCATCTGCAATAGCAGCCTGATCACCTGTTTTCTTGCTAACTGGTAAGACTTTTTTCTGTGTCACATATTTAGTGTGGATGATGTTAAAACAGTTTGTATATTCTTAAGAGAGTTTTTATATTCTTAAGACAGTTTGTATATTCATATATAGTTTCTGTATTCCTAGACAGGTTGTATATTACTAGATAGTATGAATATTATTTATAATTCATGCAGGAGTAAACCAAACTTTAGTAAATTGCTATGTTGGTATACACAGCACATTAGTAAATGTAAAACCTTATTAGGGCAGGTTGATAGTAAGGCATTATGCAAATGTATTACAATATTTGACTGGTATCTCAAAGAAAATCATGTGAAATATGACAAATGTTTATTGTGTGCTTCAACAAAAACTGCATTTTGTGTATTATGTCATAAAATAATATTGCATCATATTGCTAAAAAAATAGACTGTAAAGACAGATCTGAAGAATTAACTAAGGGTAAAGTGTTTCCATTACATTCTGATGTTGAACAGTTATGTCCTGTCACCACATGTGAGTCAAATCAGCTACTGATAGAATGTAGTAAACTTCTAAAAGACAGACACAATGAGTTCAGGAAGCTTAGACAAGTTATACACACATCTTTTCAAAAGTGCATAGGAGTTTCAAATTCAGCAGAACAGCTTACTAAAGAATGTCAGAAAGACCATACAACATTCCAGAAAATTCAACAGAAGTTCCAGGATAAAGGAAATAAATTAGCTGAACTGACAGAGACTGGGAACTTCCTGCATACACAGTTAATCTGTGCAAAAGAAATATATTTTATAATATGTTTATGTTTTGAAAATGGTTAAACATACATGGTAGGATGGTAGCATCTGATGTAGGATAATAGAGACAAATCATTTTTAAAAGTTTTACTTTCATTCAGTTAAAGCAAGACATCTATCAGTACTACAGTAAAGTAAAGCATATGAATGCCATTCTTAGCATAGTCCAAAGGTAAACAAAACAGTTATAGTGTATAAAAATTAAATGAAAATAGTTAATAGGAGTAAAGATTTAAAGTCACAAGACTGACATGCTTGTATAAAGATATGCATATACAAGACAGACATGCATGTGTGTTCTTTTCATTTAGAGTACATCTGTTACAATACACAAGAATAACAGTCAGACAACAGCAAATATAAATAATATAAATATAAATGTGTTGGTTAAACTAATATCTATTTTGTTTTTTACAATTTGTTTATAATTATATAGTAACACCAAACAGTTAAAGTTCTGAATTTTAAGAAGGAAAATCACAGATGATATTAGTCAAACAGTTTTTGTAAAATTAATGGCAGGACAGTTAAATAGTTAAATAAATAAAAAAATATTGAAATCCATGTAAGGTAATTGTAAAATGATGTATATTTATGTAGTATAAATGCATAGTTATGCAAATCACAATCACATTAAAGGAAAAATGCTAAAAGAATTAACTATAGTTTACAGAGTATGAAATGTGAGCTCAGACCTTCCTAGACTGAATGAATAGTTACAGGAAATGCTGGAAAGATAAGATAAACAAGACTGATTGCCAGAAAAGTAGCTTGAGTTTTTCTAAAGCATCATTGTTATTAAAACATAATTGTTAAAATGTTTACAGGCAACACTATTTGGTAATTGTAATAAAATGCCACAATTGTGCATAGATGTCACTTATAATCTGTTTGCAAGTAAATGTTAAAAGGACAAAAAAGAAAAAAAACCTCAGTCATATCAAGTACAGCCAGCAAATGGGCTATAGTATACATGCAGTTCAAACCAATTGTGCAGGAGGGTGTAAATGCCTACTAGTGGTAGTAAACAGCAAAAGCTTTATAAAAAATTATCAAATCAGACAAAAGTTCATAATTTAATAAAATAAATGTATAACCATAGTGTTAGGCTGACATAAATTCTATTCTCACAGCATAGGGCAGGTAAACAGTGCTGGAGTACTACAGGGGGAGGGGTACTTTCTCAGTTTTACACTGACTGTATAAGAGGGAGGGGCACTTTCTCAGTTTTACACTGACTGTATAAACAGACTGTGACAAGGGTCTGAAAAATAAAGCTACATAAAAATAAATAATAAGGGTCTAAAATAAAATTGCTTTATTAAAGCTATACAAGAGAGAATAAAGATATGCTGTATAAGAGGGAGGGGCACTTTCTCAGTTTTACACTGACTGTATAAACAGACTGTGACAAGGGTCTGAAAAATAAAGCTACATAAAAATAAATAATAAGGATCTAAAATAAAATTGCTTTATTAAAGCTATACAAGAGAGAATAAAGATATGCAAAAATGCATAAATGTTTCTAATAGCAAGAATGGTCACTATTTTTAATATGTTTTTGGCAAAACAATGTTGGTATAAAAAAAACATCAATGTTTCTAATTGCTGAGTATGTAGTTTTAAAATAACAGGACCTATGAATTTGGTATCAATTCCACTAGATATTTCTAAAGAGACAAACATTTTCCAAGATTTTGCTTAATATTAATGTTATTAAATTTGTAAGATTAGACTAAATGTACTTTATAGTCATTGTATGTACAAATGCAGAAGAATTCAGTACAAATGAAATTAATGTCTAGTAATGAATATATGTGAAAAAAAAACATATTTAAAAAACAATGGGTCCAAGATACCTACTAGATTTAAATGCATAAATAGCAAACACTCTGTGTAAATACATACTGATCAGGATACATTGTAATAAGTTCAAAACTAATTTGTCAAGTTGTAATATTACTGGTTTTATCCCAGTAAAATAATTGCTTTCAAATATTTATTATCTAAGCCCAGTTCAGTACTTTATCAAGATGTTAATGGGCAGTTCAAAGACTTGACCACAATGTTATGGTTAAAATGACATTGAAATTGTGTGTTTTCAGTAGTGTATAAATGCTTGCAGTAGCACATGGTTACTGTCTCTCATAGTTAATTCAACAGCTGCAAAGAGTTAATGAAACAGTTCTAAGTCATAAATTAAATTCTGTGATTGCAAAAGAATAAATTGATCATGTTAAAAAAAAAAATAAATAATAATAACATTAAAGCAGACACAGCTCATAACTGATAAAATATTTTCACAGAATGGTCTGCAAAAGAAAAAGTTGTTAAATACATTCAGTTTGGTAGTAATACTTTAATATCATTGTATTAACTATGTAAAATTGCATTTTGATTTGTTGTATCAAACTAAAGATTTGTTTCTTGTGTTTTCTATATAAAATGTTTTGAGTATGTTTAAAAACAGAGGGAATTGTTAGATTTTATGAATATAAATCTGAAAAGTAATATGTGATCAGCAGTCATACTAAATGACCATGGCTTGGAAAAGGAATCTGCTGAATGGACATTTTTCCCTTACAGACTCAAGGCATGATGTATGCAAGAACAAAAATGCAAAATCTGCTTTTAAAGAACAATGACATGTTATTCTGCATGGAAAAACAGGATGGCACAAGAACAGATGTTTTACAAAGATCCAAATAAAATACAGGATGTTCACACTGTCAGAAAAGCTGATCTCTGACAATGTGTTTTCTCAAAAATATGTTTTTCTTCATAAAAAACAGGATATGCTTATCAGCATTGACATAAGAACACATGTTTCTATACACAGATTCAAATAGAATACAGGACAATGTGTTTCCTCAAAAATATGTTTTTCTACATGGACATCAGGACACTGTTACAGGATATTCACACTGTCAGAAAAGCTGGTCTCTTACAAGACATTGTTAAATAAGGAAGCTTAGTATTGTTTCTACAGGATAAGCAATTCTCCAAAATAAGAATACAGAACAATGTGTTTCCTCAAAAATATGTTTATGCATGACTAAAAATGAGTATATAAAGAGCTGTATAAATTCAGTTGTTTAGGGATATGGTAGGAACACATTTGGTGTTCTGAGGTAAATGTTATATCTCTCACATCATCTGTACTATATGAGAAGTAAAGTTGGAACAGTACTTTTAAGCTGCAACGTTTGTCTAGTTTTATTTATTATAAAAGTTATTGGTTACTGCTCTTAAAGACAAGTGCTGCAAAGTATATTCTCTCATCAGTGTATATTCTGCAAGTTTCTGTATGCAACAGACTGTGAATGCAAATATAATCAGACTTTGAATTTTAGCAGAATCTAGCCAGCAAGACTGAGTGAAAAATGAACACTGCAGATCCATCACACCAAGCAAGAAGCAAGTAAGAGACATATAATATTTTTTCAGCAGCGAAAGGTCTTGTGGCTATGTGGCTCTGGAACTGAGAACAAAGAACAGGGAGAGAGTGTGTTTGCGCTGGCTACAGTGGAATACGGACACTGGGATGGAAGACCAGCAGCTAGATGAAGGAGTTACTCACTGATCCAGTATCTTCTAGTCACAATAAAAAAAGAGTCTCTGCTGAGGAGAAACAGCCACAGGTATGAGCAACAGGAGCCTGACCACTCGTCTGCCTGCCTCAACTTGCAGTGTCAGTGGCACAACAAGTAACAACACTAATTTATGTAGAAGGCTGGGGTTCTGCTCCAACACCAGGTACACTGATTTCCTGATAATGCAGTGCAGCATAGGGGGAGGGTTTATTGCACTCCTGAGTGTGCCTTTTTTTATGTGAAATGTTAAGTCAATGCCCCATCTGATTGAGCTGGTGGTAGCTCATCTGGATGTAAAAGATCCCATAGCACTCATTGAAAACAGTAGGATTTTTTTTACTGATATATACATTATATATTATTTACATAATTAACATCTACTTACAAATCTCCATAAATTAAACTTCAATTTAAGCATTGTGCCCCCAACCCAACTCCTTTATCCACAAACAAAACATTATTTTCTTCAGAATCTTTGTCAGAGCCCATTTTCCACTGTATTTAATTTCATTTAGTCTCTTATTCCATATAGTCCATGAAACATTGCTCTATCCATTTTCTTCATTTCTTCCCGTTTTCATGTACAATAATAACCAAATTCTATCATGTCCATATTTACTTACTCAAATTTTAACAAACTTTTCCCCCTATTCTGTTTACATAACTCTTTCACATTTCAAAAACACTTGCTCAGTAGTCTCACTCTCCACATTCATTAAATATTATATCTTGCTTTTGCTTGTATGGCATATTTGCCTTAACCGGCAATTTTCTAATAAACAATCTCCATAAAATAGTTACATTCTTTAATCTTTTTATACTTATTATATCCTCATCATTATGTTTTTTACCTCCTCATTGTGTTTTTTTCCTACCTCCTCATTGTGTTTTTTTTCCTATCTGTTTTTAAATCTTTCCATGGATCAATGCAATAAAATGCGTTTAGAAATAAGTACCACTCCTTTATATTTTTTCTCACATATATTCTTTTTTTTTTTTTTACTTTCCATAACAAAATTTTCTCTTGGTGGTCTTTCATTTCTTCATTCACAATGCTTTTACTTCTCTTTTAACTTCTATTCCTTCCCTCAGTTCTTTGTATTTATAGTATCATTTCTATTACATTTTTATTTTTCTTCACATTTCCTTTTAAATACCTTCATATATATATATATATATATATATATATATATATATATATATATATATATACACATATATATATATATATACATATATATAAGCTATACAACTATATATGCTGCATGTACTATTGTGTTTATTAAACCCAAGCCTCCTTGCTGCTCTTTCATATACCAAATCCCTCTCGACTAAATTCAGTCTATAGCCCCATATAAAAGAAAATATAATCATTAGTTCCTTTTTATACTTAATAGGAATCATATAGATGTTAACATAAGCAATTTTTCCTATTACCATGGTGTTCAACAAGTGTGCTTTTTTTGCTATACGAAAATCTGTATTATTTCCAAAAAAGTCATATCCTTTACTTTGAGTACATTATCCCATTGCTGTCTGTATTCATTCCTTCCAAATATTATTCCTAATATATCTATATATTTATCATTGAACTCAATACCTCCTATCAGACCTTCAAAACCAAACCTTTTACTTTTCTATTCATACTTAAACCAATTTTGTTATAAATTTATACTTTATTTTTCATTTACTTCTTCCATCCATACTTCAACAATTAATTCAATATCATCTGCATAATTCCGCATTATTAGCAGTTGTACTTCCTTTATCATTTTGTATCCATCACTACTTGACATTGTATTTCCTTCACTACGACATTCATAGCTAAGGAGAAAAACACACTACTAGATGGGCAGCCCTGCTTTATTCCACATTCTATTTTTGCTACCCCAATCCAACCATTTCCATTTAGTTTCTCATTGTTCCTTTCATAAACAGATTTTATTACTTGTAATACTTGCTTACATTGTATATGCCTGCAAATTCCCCATAATGATTTATATTGAACATTACTATAGGCTTTACTTGTACCCCCCCATCATAACTTTAGCTTCTACATTATTATTCATATCATCAATTATTTCTCTTATTATCCATAATATCTCTCGACTTCTTTTTCATTCTTTCAAATACATTTTGGTCATATATCCATTTTTTGTAACCTTGTTATTAGTCTCAAAAAAATTATAATCCATATTATTCAACGTTGTATGTCTCCAATTTTTTATTTCCTTTTTTTAAATATATATTTTAACTCCTGTACATCTTTCTCCTTAAATCCAGTTTCTAATCATTCATTCATAACTTCTGTAAAAATTATTTTTTGTCACCCCATTTCTTTACAAGCACTATATTTAATTCCATCTACTCCTGTTGCAGAATTCTTTTAGAATTTCAAGCATTTCTTTCAAAGTTATTTTTTTGTTCTAAATACTGATTATCTTCGTTACTTAATTTTTCACCTTTATAATGTGTTCTTCTCTTTTAACAAATAATTCAAATATATATTCTTTAATTATTTTCTATACTCCTTCTTGCTGTCTTATCTGGTTACCTACCTTATTTAATTCTTATTATTTTTCCTTCTTTGATTTCACTCAGTATGGTGTTACCTCTTCTTTCTTTCCTTGTAAACAGTATTGTTTATATAACAAGTTAATTTTAATTTGATTCATTTTATATCTCTCTCTCTCTCTTGTTCATAAAAGGAATTTTTTCCCTAACAAGTCTCTGAATGCTTGACTTAGTATCTTAGGTTCATAGATTAGGTTCATAGATTAGTACTAGGCTAACTGCCCTTGCGTGCCATTTTAAGCCTAGCCAATTATCTCTTGTGAGACTCAAACTCTGCACCTTGTGTTTGTAAGGCAAACACTTTAACCATTAGGCCACCCTCCCCACCCTTGTATCTCTTTTTCTTTTCTTCCTTATACATTCTAAAAACACTTATAGTGGCTTAATTTTAAAGAAAATTTTAAACAGTTCAATTCTCAAAAACTCTCTCATACGTATTGGTATTGTACTGAGATCCCTGCAAATACTATATGGAACAACACGAGTCCTAGTACAGAGCCTTGGGGATTCCAGCATCTACAGACTCCTGCTTGGGTGCTCCCTCACTCTTGCTTCCCAAGTCAAGACATTAAACAAACTCCAGAAACTTCTCTGTTAACCTGTGAAGACACCTCTACCATGCAACGTGCCTTTTAGACTGCTTATTACCTTATCCAAAGAAGGCTCAGTGTATGCTAACTATACTAAAATATTTATGTATTCTATATAGTTGCTGTTTAACGTAAGTGAATTTATCTTGCCTTCCGCGTGATAGCAGCCGACCACAGCCCCTTGTACCCCTCATCCCTCCCAGGTTTTTCCTTCGTTCTCTCCCTATGCCTAATTGGACTTCCTTCAGTAAAGTGGGTATCCCTGGTGTAATTTTCTCCTGTCACCACTAGGTGACACTACACTTCTATATGCTGTTTCTCTGAATATATTTCAATCGCTAGTCCATTAAATAGCAAGCCCCTCTCCGTTTTCCCCTACCCCTATAATCTTTACTCGTTTGCCTATTCCACACTTGTTCCACTACCCTCTATACTTTTTTCTCCTGATTTTTTAAGGTAAACAAGTGTTATAACACTTACCTTTGCCATTGCTACAGTTTCTGATTGTTACTATCTGTAGCTCCTCTACCCACTCCGTTCACCCTGTGGGCTCACATCGCTCTCCTACCCCCAAATCCCACCCCCAGTGCATCTACACTTATACTCACCTAACCACTCCTACTTCCTCTCTATTAAACTCCACCCTTTTCATCACCATCCTCTTCCTACCCCCTCCCTCTACACACCATCTATCACTTCACACTTCTCTTCATATTTTGTAAGGCAATACCTATTCCTAGCCCTTTCTCAACACCATATATTCTACTTTATCAAAGACTCAACATGCTTGCAAAACATACATCATTCTCAATTCAACTACTTCTTCTGAACCTTACCTATATCCACTACTGTACCCAACCAAGCACCATAACCCACACACCATTCCTCCACACAACCAACTCGCTCCCTATAACACACACACTTGTTTGTCAATCTCCCCTGGCCTGTATCCCATTAACAACCATCTATTTTTTCAATACAAACTAAGCACTCCTTATAAATTCTCTAGTCCCCCTCTAACCTCCAAAACCCTCACAAATCTAATAATATACAACATAGAAACTAAGCAATCCAAACACCTCATCAGAATAATCCAACATTTAACAATCATACTTCTATCTAGAGACATACACCCTAACCCCGGCCCAGACATCCCTTCCTCTACATCCAAATCCATCCTACTAGCTTCTCTAAATGCCCAAAGCATAGCTAACAAAATCCCCAACCTCCATGCCTGGCTTCTCCACAACAAACCTGACATCTTAAGCTATCTCTGAAACCTGGTTAAAACCTCATATAAAAGATGCTGAAATAGTACCACCTAACTACTCCATCATCAGAAAAGTCAGGGCCCACAAAAAGGGTGGTGGAGTAGCTCTACTCTATTCATCCTCCCTATAATAAACCCATTCCTCACTTCAAATGCAGAATTAATACTAGCTCTATTTCAGTTAAATAAACACATATGCATAGCCTCCCTTTACACCCCCCCCTGGAGACAATATCTCAGTACTTGAGGATATCCTTTCCTGGCTTTCTTCCAATATCAGTAATGAAACTATTACCATGGGAGACACAAATATTAATTGGTCCTCCATTCATTCCCCTACAACCCCCCTAAACATCAACCTATACAAGTACTCTTAGCTCATCAACTTCACTACCAGGCCCTCTAAAGACTTCTCCAGTGGCAGCACCCTAGACTGGATCTTAGTCTCACACCCCCACTATTATCCTGATAGTGGAGCTCTCCCAGATTCCCTTAGCAACCACCTTTTCATTTTTACAAGGAGTCTTCCTTCTCCATTACAAGTAACTCATAATTACATCAGCACTCACTACCTAAAAAACTTCAACCGAAAAGCCTTCTCAGACTCCTTAAAATCAATTAATTGGAACCCTCTAAAAACTCTACCCCCTGGATAATGCTGTTGCACACTTCAATACAACTTTCCTAAAACCGCTTGATAGTTTTGCCCCCATAAAAACAAGAGAGTAAGAAACAAAATCGCCCCGTGGCAAACAAAAGACACACTAACTGCCATGCAACTTAGAGACAAAGCCTGGGCACGTTACCAAAGAAACAAAACTCCCACCACCCTTAATGAATTCAAAACACTTCGCAATAGAGTTAAAAAGTTTATCACAGCAGACCAACAGAATTACTTCTTACTCCAAAACAACCATAAAACCAATCCACAACAATTCTGGAAAGGTATCTCCACCCTCCTAAAGTCCGACTCAACTGAAAACCCAAGCCCAGACCCAAATGCACTAGATATAGATCTGGCCACCCAATTAAACTCTTTTTTCATAGACTATTTCCAAACTAACCTCATCTTTCTCTAATTTTACCCCCTACTTCTGCATCCCCTCTCCTGCCACCCCCTTCACCGCCAGTCTCTCATTCCCTATCCTCTCAACTCCCACCATTCTCCATAAAGCCCATTCCTACTTCTACCATAAAAAAACTCCTGCAAAAGCTAAAACCATGCACCAATGTCCCCAATAACATTCCCTCATCCTTCCTCGGCATAGCTGCCAAAGCCAATGCCTTGGCCGTCAGCATCCTAATCAATCGCTCTATCCAAGAAGGTCTTGTACCTGAACTCTGGAAAAAGGCTTTCATTATTCCCCTGCACAAAGGAGGCAATAATAACAATATCACTAACTTCTGTCCCTTCGCCATCCTCTCTCCCATCTCAAAACTCCTAGAGAAATGTATCCATCTTCAACTCCTTCCCTATCTCTTGGGCAACAACTTACTAACTTCCACCCAACACTGATTCAGACCCAGTCACAGCACCATGACTGCCCTCCTATCCCTCCTGGAAACTGTGAATAAAGCCAGGGATTCTGGCTCTACTGTATCTACCCTCCTACTTGACCTAAGGTCTTCGATACCATCTCTCACAACCTTCTCCTGACTAAACTATTTAACCTAAACCTATCCCTTTCCACTCTCAACTGGTTCACCAGCTATCTCCCCAACAGGCAACAAGCTGTCAAGTGGAAAAAAGCCATCTCCTCTTTCCTTAACACCCCCACTGGTGTCCACCAGGGTTCCATTTTGGGTCCCCTCCTTTTCAATATATTCATAAAGGACGACTTCTGCTCAATCCCTTATGCTAACCTTGTTCAATATGCAGATGATTCAACAATTATCTGTGCAGCCACATCCATCCCCACTCTCTTAAAGCTGACTCGAGATGCCTTCTCTACCACAGAACAGTGGATGAAACCCACTCTCTTAAAGCTGACTCAAGACGCCTTTTCTACAGAACAGTGGATGAAAGACAATCATCTAGCACTCAATGCATCCAAAACCAAATCTATGGTATTTACCCCCTCTAAAACCAACACCATTGATAGAAAACTATTCTCCATCACCAGCCAGAATAACACACCTCTTGAACTGGTATCTGAAACCAAACTACTAGGAGTCCAGATTGATGACCAGCTTAAACTCAATACGCATCTACAACTAAACATAAAAAAAACTTGGCATGCTCTACCGACACAATAGATGCCTCACTACATCTACTAAACTCACTCTCTCTACTACATTTCTCATCCCTTCCCTCCTTTAATGGTGCCCCTCTCCTAACAAACCTACAATCATCTCTCAAAACAAAACTGTCCTCTTGTTATAATAAAATTGCCAAATTTGCCACTAGCCACAAATCATCAACCCATCACTGTGCATCTCTCCACAAACTAAACTGGCTAGAGCTTCCCAACTATCTCTCCTATACTCAGCTTACTTATGCACACACTCATTTTTCATCCCTCCCTCTGTCCCTCCCTCTGCTCTACCTTTAAAATGCACCAGCCACAAAGACTCCTAAGATCTACCAACTAAAATCTAATAGAACTGTACAAACCCCTTCGCTCCCCAGGACAAAACCTCCTGTCCTTTGTCCTGGCAAGCCTATGGAACTCCCTCCCTCCATCCGTACTATCACCAACCTCCCTTCCTTTAAAAAATAACTCCACTCACATCTAACATCCATGTGGGAATGCTCCTGCTCCCACCCCTCATAGCCTATTCTCCACTTCCTACAGGCAACTATCTCATATATTCCAGACACCAAATACTAAGCCAACTGTAAATAACCTCTTATAATTCTCAAATCCTACTATTCCATTTCAAGAAACTGTATATTTACTAAAGCAATGCTTTGTTTTGTTTTCTACAAAATGTAAGCTACATTTTTTTATTGTAGCTGTTTAATCTCTCTTCTATAAAATGTAACCTAAATTTTTATTGTAACTGCTTAATCTTTGTTTTGTCTTTGAACCTACAAATGATTTAAATTGTAAACTGCTGTAATCTTTTTGTAACCTTTGTATTGGAGCTTTTCTCCCCAGGACTCCATTGAAAACGGGTTCTTATTGGCCCAATGGACTATCCTGTTTAACCAACTGCAAATAAATAAATAAATAAATAAATAAGTCACATGATTTTCCAGAATTCCACAAGTTCTTTTTTCTCTTCTAGATCTAATTCCTTTTCATTATTTCTCTTTATTCCTTTTCGTATTATGTATTCATTTTCCTGTAATTTAATCCATATAGCCACATGATCTGAAAACCCAAAATACAATACATTCATTCCTTTTAACTTTTACTTTTAAATGATCAGATATTAAAAAGAATCAAATTCTGTCCTAATTTCACTCCTTCTGTAGGTCCAGTGGTTATTCTCCCATACACTTAACTTTCCACTTCTCATAATTTCTTTAACCATTTTAATATCACACTTGCTCTTATTTTTTCTTAAAATTACAATTAAAATCACCCAACACTATAATGTCCATATTTACACAAACATATTCAAGAATACTTTTAAACATCATTTCTCTCTTTTGTTACATATGCGTATAAAGCTATAATTCTATATACATAGTTTTTCTACCTCAAGTCTACTACTGTAATTTGCCCTAGTTCCACTACGGTTACATCCAATATTTTAACATTTTCTTGACATAATACACATATGCCTGGGCACGTTTCTTTCCCATGTTCCAAACTACTGCACCATTCAAAAGTTTTTCAGTTTCTGTTCTTTCTTCCTCTGTTAATAATTGGATATCTTCTAAAACAATAGTATGTGCATCTACTGCAGCATACCACTGTAATATACCTATCCTCCTTTTAAGATTTTTCATACTGTTCACATTTAAAGCTAATGTTTTCAGCTTTTAAGAACAGATAGTATAAAACGTTTATCCCTTTCCTTTCTTATTTTCTCTAAAGCATTATATTTTTGAATTTTCTTTTCCTTAAACTCTTTTCCCTACTGAATTCTTATTCCTTATTGTGAGCCAGTCAACTCCTTCCTCACTAGTGTCCTCCATTTCCTTTTCCTTGTACTTTCTTTAACTTCATGTATAACCTCTTTATCAATCACATCTTCTTGTGTATTTTCTTGTATAACTCATTATTCTTTCTCCTGTACAACTTCATTTTCTTGCACATTCATTTCACATTCTAGCCATGAATGACCAGTAATGCCACATTTTTTGCATTATATTCTGTTTTACCACATAAATAACATCTTTTATCACATTCATTGATTAAATGATAATTTCTCCACAAAAATAAGTCTTTGGTTGACCCCTGTATTTCACAAACCCCCTATTACCATGAACATTAATACTTTAATACTAGGTACATGCACAAGATCATCATTTTCAGTATTGCTCTACATTCCCATCCCCCTCTTTCATCATATTTTTTTGTAGTGTCCATTACTTCTTTATGTATAGTTAAACAAATGTTCTAGATCATTCTTTTTTTTCTGTCTGTAAAAAGTTTGTACCACATATTCTGGCCATGGATAAATTTTGTTCATATGCAGCCAAAAAAAAAATTTCCATAGCCTGCCCAGTCTGAAATATCAAGTCATAAAAAGTCTCTTTATTAATTAAAATAAATGCTCTTACCTCTTTTGCTTTGACACCCAGAGGTTCAATGACAGAGTCTCAAACCTCATACTTGTCCAAACGTTCTTTTTTTACTGCTTACATGTACTGTATACTTTGTTTCTTGCATTTCTTCTTTAGTTTTTTGTTCCTTCTAAAACAGTTTGTGTATACTTTTTTTGTCTTTGGAACTTTCTATCACAGTCTTTTTCTCCTTTTTCTTTTCTTTCTCCATGATGCCGCACCATGAAATGGCTGCACCAGTTTGTCTCATTTTGGTTTACCATTTCTTCCAAATAATCATCCAGGACCCCCCCCCCCCATTGGAGGATTGTAATTATGCATTTTTCAGAGATAACTGTCTCTTCTTCAAACAATCTCCTCTGAAAGTTTTCATCTAAATCCATCTCTGTTTCAGCTACAATCTCTTTTTCCTTCACAATCTCCTTTTTCTCCAGTTTCACTGTTTTTTCTGCAACTACATCATCAGAAAAAAAAACCTTCCGATAGCAATTCTACCATTTTGACTACATTTGCAGCAACTTTCATTCCAGTTTCAGCACAAGCCAAATCAGCCATGTTTTGTCCCTCTTTCTCAACGCCACATCCGTGCCTGGAATAAGACCAGGAAGACTGTTGTGTCACACACAAATGCTTCCCCCTATTAACAAGAGTAGGGGAAGTTCCCTATTGCCATGGCCAAATTTCCCCTAGTAGTATAAATACCACCTCGGGTCTCTTCTGTAAAAAGAGGCTACTAGCCTAGTAGAACTACTACAGTGAACACAGGACAGATAGTGGACCTATAAGCTCATTCCTCACTAGGCTAATCATTACAGCCTGTGTAGTATCAGTCAACGGGAAGTCCAACAAACGGAGAGACTGAAAACTAGGCCAGTTAAAGGAAAAACCCAAGCAGTGGTCTGCAGGGCTAACACATAACCGAATCCATAAGCAAATGCCATTGTACAAAATGGAGCCATGGAATTTCATCTGTGAAGTTACGGAGGACCAAAGATAACTGCACCTTTATAACAGCCTTGGCCTAAAGGTAGTGCATCATGTAATGCATGCTGCTCACTATGCTAACCAGCATGTTAATTAGGCAATACGTACTTTGGTGAAAGTGAAGCATGCAATTTGTGTCACATGGAAAGACGTGTACAAAAATTTAAACAACTACATTCTCTCAAGTTACATGTGCTCAGATCAATACTCAAAACAAGAGTCATTACAGTGGCCTAGCACATTTGATCAGGATGTTCAGCCTTTCAAGTGTTCATATATGTGGGGTTTACAACAATATATATACATACATATATATATATATATATATATATATATATATACACACACACACACACACACACACACACACAGCTCCTCGTGGTGCTAGCAGCAGAGAACTGAGAAAAGCGACTACTTTCCTGATCTAAGTATTTTTTTGCTGTTTTTACCTGAGAGACCTTCCTTTTCTTACTTTGAACAAGTTTAAACTGCTTTATTACCTGTTTTTTGCATTGCACATTATCTGCACTTAAAGTTACATTTGGTCGAAAGTTTGTTGTTAAATTTAACTGTTGCGGCTACCCACTAAAGTGAGCTAGCCTGTGTAAGTGATTTATTACTGTTTTCCCTGCATTTCTGTGTACTTTTTAACCTAAAAAACAAAAAAAAATCCTTGTTTTCCCACCTTTCTCGACCAGTTTAGACCAGTATACAGGCTTTGCTGTATTCTGGACTGTGGTGTAGTTCCTGTGTTGTCCATTGCCTTACTTGGATAGAAGGAAGTTTCTTTGCTCACCAGTGGGAGTGGGAAGCCTTGAGCAGCCTATCTGTCCCTGAAGGAGTGACCTCAGCACAAGAGCTTGTAGTAATTGGTCGTTTTGGACCATTTCCAGCTCTTTTGAAGTTCCCCGTTTAAAATCCATGCGTTTGCTGACAGCGCATAGCGCAGCGCCGGTTAAACAGGCTTAAACTATTCCTGGCTCCGTCAAGTCTGCACTTCAATTTTTCCCTTAACAAAGCTCTACTTTCAACAAAATCAGTCTAGTCGCTTTATCATAAGCCTAGCACTTGCTGCTAAAACCTTTCTTTTAAGTGAAGCACCCTTAAACTAACGTAAGCACTACATCCACCTACAACCCATGCTAATACCCACTTCCCTTCAAAGTCCTCTCTCTGACCCAGTTACACATCACCCCCTTATACTATTCTGGCATGTCAAGTGGTATATTACTAACGTCCTCTCCAGTTCAGCTGGTTAATCTGGGAATCCTGAGACAATGTTACAATTGTCTCATGTACACAGACAACCCTCTCCTCCTCCCAACAAACACAAACAAATGTGAGAGATGCAACTATATAGCCAAACTGGAGGCTGAACTCTCTCAACACAGGACTAGCAAGACCAGACAGGAAGAGAAGGTAACCACACACATAACAAACCCAGTCTCACATAAACCAACCACAACTGCAAACCAAACACATAGTAACACAAAGACATACTCGGAGGCTCTAATAAAAAACTTACCGAAACAGAGGCTCCCAAAGCAGACATCCAAGAAAACACCACCTCAAAACTCTGCACAAGCAACACATAGTACACAAAGTCAGTGTGCCAAACAATCACAGTC
Organism: Protopterus annectens; assembly: GCF_019279795.1. Classification (NCBI taxonomy): domain Eukaryota; kingdom Metazoa; phylum Chordata; order Ceratodontiformes; family Protopteridae; genus Protopterus; species Protopterus annectens. The sequence goes on from NC_056740.1 coordinate 347,906,951, forward strand.
CTTAAGGCGAAACACCATGCCTGATACACTAGTAATAGGTGACTCTATTGTCAGACACACTGACGTCCCGCTTACCAGGCTGAACAAAGAGAGGGTAACGGTGAGCTGCCTGTCGGGAGCTAGAATCCGCCACATAACACAAGCACTCAGGTCACTCCAAAGCAAGTAGAAATATGACTTCGTCATTGTCCATGCCGGCATGAATGACCTGAGACGTACCTCCTTGGACTACATGAAAAGAGACATAGAGGAGCTCTTGTAGCCCAGGCCGGTATGACCCTGAGCAGCATCTTGCCTTCACCAAGAATGATGCCACAATACAAAGACAAGATGATCAAGCTTTAATAATTGGCTCAATTACTGGTGTCACTCTAGGGGGATCCAATGTCTGTCTGCTTGGGATGACATGCTGGACAAGCTACGCTGCTTCGCAAGGGACGGCTTGCACCTGTCATCACTGGGCTTCCGGATATTGGCTAAGGCTCTTGCCACCCCCATAGTGCCTTTTTTAGGCAAGGCTCAAAAGACACACCCACCACCTTAGAAAACAATAAAGGAAAAAAACTAAGGGTAATGCTGCTCAACGCCAGAAGTGTAAATCTCAAGATGCAGGCTCTCGAAGCACTCCTCAGTATGGAGAGCATCGATGTCTGTGCAGTAAGTGAAACCTGTTTCAAGGCTCCTGAGAGCACCCCAGTCCTACCAGGTTATACCTCCTATCATGCATTTCGGCCCCAAAACCTGGGCCGAACCACAAAAGGAGGGGGAGTGTCCATATTGTTTAAAGACACCCACACCTCCAGATTAGTGGCAATGCACGAAGCATCGGAGACCATCCATGTGAAACTAACCGTAGGCAAAACTGCTATACAACTTCTAGCATGCTACAGACCACCCTCACAATCTCAGGAACTCCATTCAGCCTTCCTGAAGACACTGGAGGATATGAATGTCTCACCAAATACCATCATATTGGGAGACTTCAACTACCCAAACATAGACTGGGTGCATTACTCAAGCCCCAACACCCTAGCCCAAAGGTTCCTGGAATTCATCAACTCAAATGCGATGGAACAACTAGTCACCTCCCCCACAAGGGGAAATAATATACTAGACCTGATCATCACAAACATGGGGACAAAATGCTCAACACCGGAAGTATACCCCTCACTAGTGAGATCAGACCATAAACTAATAACCCTAGATATTCATATCCCACCTCCACCCCCAGATATTCATATCCCACCTCCACCCCCAGCACAAAAGACCACAGTGAGAAACTTCTCAAAAGCTGACTTTACACTCCTTAGGACTGAAATGGTATCCTTCAAGCCCCCTGGGCCAGTGGAAACCACATCCCACACTGCTGAATCCTTCACAAATGCTTTCTACGGGCATCTCCAAGAATGCATGGATCATGCAATCCCAAATAAAACCAAGACCCTTTTCACCAAAGGCAGGCATCCTATCTGGTGGACCCCAGCCATAAACAAACTTTATAACAAGAGAAAGGAAGCTACTGCAAGACAGAGCAAAATCCCATAAAGGGAAGGCATCCCTGATCAGCACTAGCAAAAAACTACGTTCGCTAATAAAATCATCAAAGGCCAACTTCGAGAGAAAAATCGCTAAGGACACTAAAGATAATCACAAGGCCTTCTTCAGTTATGTTAGAAACCTGGGCGGAAACCCTCAGATATGCGCAGAGTTGGTTCATAATGGCAAAAAAATACACTGAACCCACAGATATTGCCAACACACTGGCAGACAGGTTCAGTGCAAATTTCTCCCCTCCCTCTCCCCCAAAAGACAAAATAAATATCTCAGCTGAATGCAAACTCCCTGAAATCTCAGATGTCCAGGTGAGAGCTGCCCTCAGCAAAGCTAAAAATACAGCATCCATGGGACCGGACGGTGTCCCGGGTTGCATGCTACATGAACTCCTAGAGAAGCTAAACCAGCACATAAGAACACTGTTTAATCTTAGCCTTGTTACAGGATACATCCCTGAACACTGGCGTACAGTTATAGTGGTCCCACTCCACAAAGGTGGCACCTCTACAGACCCTGGAAACTACCGCCCCATAAGCTTGACCAGCCTGGTCTGCAAAGCTATGGAAAGGATCATTATGGAACTCATAAACAAAGACATCGGAGACCTACAGACAATTGACCCTAGAGTTCAGCTTTGTAAAAGGCAGATCCTGTCTTTTAAACCTGGTGGACTTTTTTGAAACAGTCACTAGAGCCATCGATGAAGGCAAAGCAGTTCATACAGCCTACCTGGATCTGGCAAAAGCCTTCGACACAATACCCCACTCAGGTATCATAGACAAGCTCAACAGCTTAAATGTAAACCCGTTTGTCACAAGATGGGTTGCAAACTGGCTAAAGGACAGAACCCACAAAGTCAGAATAGCTGGAGCTATGTCAGACTCTAAGCCAGTCACAAGTGGAGTCCCACAGGGCTCTGTCTTGGGACCCCTCTTGTTCGGCATTTATTTCTCAGATGTGCAGGCAAACATAGGGGGGGTTGTGACTGACAAAGTTCGCAGACAACTGCAAATTAGGCTCCATAGTCGACACACCAGCTGACACATGCATCCTCCAGAAGGGCCTCACAGAAACAGATGACTGGTGCCAGAGTCATGGCCTTAAACTAAATGCCAAAAAATGTATAGTCATCCCCTTTGGAAAAAACAAAGTACCCACAAATGACCACATAGGTGGTAATCCATTAAGTACGGAAAAAGTAATCAGACTTGGGGACCCAAGTTGACAGTGACCTCTCATTTGACACCCATGTCGCCAAAGTGGTTAGAAAGACCTTCTACCTTGCCCACCTTATCATGAAGGGATTCACATCCAGATCAAAGGATGTCATTGTACCCTTATATTCCTCCCTTATCAGGCCTATGATTGAGTACAATGCCCCCATTTGGTATGTACCTCACCCGGCACCTGCAGCTGCTGGAGAGACTCCAAAAGTACCTTACCAAGAGGATCAATGGTCTCCAGCATATGTCATATGCTGCCAGACTGAAAAAGCTCCAGCTCTATTCAGTTGCATACCGCCTGCTCAGAGGTGATCTGTGCCTTACGTACAAGGCCATGTCCAATTCAGAATTAATGGACATGCTCCACCTCAAAAAATCCAAATCCATCAGAGCCACGAGAGCTAAATATCTAAACCTCAGCACAAATATGAATAGGACATGCTGGAGGGACAGATTCATAACCCAGAGGCTTCCCACACTCTGGAAAAGGATACCTGTCCATGTTAGGCACTCACTGACTCTCTTCAAGAGAAATCTGGACAAATGGATGGGTGATCGTAGGTTTACCCCAGGTGTCATCTTTGTGTCATTGCTAGATAGAGGCACAGTAAACTAAATTTAATTTAAATTGTGCACTTTTGTATCATTACATGGGGTGGCGAAAGCCACATACACTTTGGCTAGGCTTATAAATGCCCTAGGGCAGATAGCCTAGTACTATACTATGAAACACACACACGGACATATATATACACACACACATACATATACGCACAGACCTGTATATGTATATACATACACAACATACATCTATGACATGTAGGACTTAGTAGGGTAAGTAGAACTTCCTGCTAAGATCCAAGCTACTTGAGACCTTAAGGGAAAGCCATGATGCAAGCGCCTAATGCTAAGTTACCTGCCTGCATGTTGGTATGAGATAGGTGAGAAACCAGTCCCATGTTAAGGGAAGCCAACTGTCAAGATCAGAACAATCTCTGGGTTGGAACCCTGGAAAATGACCTGACCAAAGAGACTGAGTGAAAACTGAGCTAATCCTAGATGTGGAAGTCTGATCAATGGGACTGGCCTTCTGAGGGGAACCTGACAAATGGAGACACTTGAAAGCCATACATCTGAATTTAATTTTCTGAGCTTGAGAACAAGTTTACAAAATGTGCTTTCATCCGAACTTGGGAGATTGAAGTCATTAAGCCAAATCTGCCAATCAGACCCAATTTTTCTCCAGCACAGAGTTGTAGGCATCCCAGGGTTCTGTTAAATTCCTGAACAAAATGGAGTGAAATCACTTACCAAATTACCTTTCACCACAGATCAGAGGCACATGCATGCACCCACACCCTCACATAAACATACAAGCACATGCAGATAAATATAAACATTGTGTACTTATCATAACAAGACTTTGGCCGCTTCTACATTTCTGTATCCTCAGCTCAGGCTACTCCCCTTACCAATAACCCCTTCTGTACCCAAGATTACCTTAGATAGAGTTTGCTCCCAACCCCATGACATAATCCTCGTTGAAAATACTGAAGAAAAAACAAAATGGCGTACAAAAGGGTGTGTTTTTAATACAGCACTTTTCTGTCCAGAGCCAAGTGCAATGCACTGGACAAGAGCAGGTCGTATCACCACATCTGAAGCACAAGCTAATGATCTTCAAGAAATGAAAGAGGGACAGAGGGAGGGGGGCTGAGGTAGGATGGAACTAGACAACTCAGATCTATAAAATCACTGTAAATATATAACTTTCCTATCTGAATTCTGTTCTGTCCTTTCCTCAACAAATGAGACAGAGTCCCCAGCTATTTAGCTTTCAAGGTAGTCTACTGGAAGGATACTCCAGAGAATGGCTGAGCCAAAAGGCTACCCTATACCTAGATAGCAGATCCAGCTTATAATGAGAAATGAAGATGTGAATGTTAGGCCAGGTGGCAGCAGCGCAAAGATCATCAATGGAGGCCTTTGAAAAGAGGGCCGTGAAGGCAGAGAAAGATCTAGTTGAATGAGCCTTGCCAGGTCTTGGTAGAGTCAAGCCTTTCACTTTATGTACTCAAGAAATACAGTCAGCTAACCATCTATCTAAGGAAACTTTCGAAACACCCAGTTAACTTTGGAAAAGGAGACAAAAAAATAGTCTGTTTTTCTGAATGTTTTAGTACAGTGGTGGTAAAAATGTACAGATAAGCATATATTCTTTATTTGAGAAATTTGGAAAGAAAACCAATAGGTTGATGCACTGATAAAGAAATAGCTCAGTAGCCATCTTGGGTATGAAAGCTAGGATTAGTTTGTAAAGGCACCCTGTCCTTCTGAAAAATAATGTACAGACACTTACACAAGAGCTTGCAGTTAAGACACTCTTTGGGCCTAGGTAATAGCAACTAGAAAGAGCGTTTTCCAAGTCAAAAACTTCACATCCATCTTAGAAACAGGTTCACAGGGTGCTTGGGTCAAAGCTTGGAGCAACACAGTCCTATCCCAAGGTGGGGATAGGATCCCTAAAAGCAGTGGTCTAAGCAGGAAGGTACCTCTCAAAAAGGCTTCACAGTTTCTGGAATAGTTTTCTCCAACATGAAAGTTTGAAGTAGCTACTAAACTAAACTTTGGTAGTAAATAACTGGCCCCATCAAGGGAATGGAAACTAGGAAATTCAGAACCAATGAAATAGGAGACAAAAAGGGATCCAGATTCCTTTCACAAGCCTGGATAGAAAATATTTTCACTTACTCATATAAACTTTTCTGGTAGATGGTCTCTTGGAAGAAGTGAGAATCTAGATAGCTTGGAAAGAAAGTCTGGACTGACTAGCCATCACAAGAGGTTAACCAGGGGGCTTAAATGTCCAGGTGAGGTATGCCAGATGGGTGAGACAGAAGACTTGGGTCAGGGTCCAGCTTCCAAGATGGGGTACTATCAAGTAAAGCCAGAAAGGGGCAATGAGGATGACCATGATCTTCCATTACAAAGCTTTCTGCAAGAATTTTGGGATTAACGAAGTAGGAGAAAAGGCACAGCCATGACCGGGATCCAGGCATGCGTTACAGTAGCAGTCCCCAACCACCGGATTGCCAGGCATGGAGTGAAACGAAAAAGTGAGTGCGTGCATGTATGTGTATGAGAATGAGTGCATGAAAGCAGAATGTGTGTGTGTGTGTGTGTGTGTGTGTGTGTGTGTGTGTGTGTGTGTGTGTGTGTGTGTGTGTGTGTGTGTGTGAGAGAAAGAACAGACTGTACTGTATGAGAGACAGTAAGCAGTAAGATCGAGCGAGCCATGATTTTACACTTGCCAAGCAGTGCTTTTGCTGCTTAGCAAGTGTAAAATAAACAAGAAAACCAAAAACGTGTGTTATAACACTTACCTTTCTGCTGTAGCCATTGCTACAGTTTCAGATTGTTACTATCTGTAGCTCCTCCACCCTTTGGCTCTACCCGCTCCATTCACCCTGTGGGCTCACATCGCTCCCCTACCCCCAAATTCCACCCACCCCCAGTGCATCTACTCACCTAACCACTCCAACTTCCTCTCTATTAAACTCCACCCCCTTTCATCACCATCCTCTTCCTACCCCCGCCCCCTACACACCAACTATCACTTCACACTTCTCTTCATATTTTATAAGGCAATACCTATTCCTAGCCCTTTCTCAACACCATACATTCTACTTTATCAAAGCCTCAACATGCTTACAAAACATACATCATTCTCAGTTCAACTACTACTTCTTCTGAACCTTATCTATATCCACTAGCGTACCCAACCCAGCACCATAACCTACACACCATTCCTCCACACAACCAACTCACTCCCTATAACACACATACTCATTTGTCTCAATCTCCTCTGGCCTTTTAGCCCATTAACTACTTGGGACCTTAGTGTTTCTGTCTGCATGTGTGAGTGAATGCATGCATGCATGAAAGCAGAAGTGTGAGTGTGTATGTCCAAATAATAGGGACAGATTCTAAGTTTAAAAGGGCAATATTTAAAAAGTCACAGTTGCCATTAGGTTTACTTACTTCTCAACCACACCACTCAACCAAATCTCTCAACCGTACAGATTTTCACAGAAACTCTAGATTTTTCCCTTCCTACATTTGGATCTGCTTTTAATAAAATTGTGTTTTTTCTGGAAAATCGCTGGCAAGTCATTAAAGATTGCAGTCAGAAAATAATGAAGTACATTTGAGTTTCAGACTTCATACCATTCAGAAAAATCATTCTAACAACCAACCTGTTATTCTATCAACTTTCTAACTTTGTAAGAACAATATTTAAAATGTGTCCCCATTTTTGGGCCTTTGTCCAGATTTCTTGGTCTACTCTAAGAGGTTGACAAGTATGTACTGAACCTCTAAGCACAATAAATCTGGACAAATAGGGAGAAATTTTAAATATTGCTCTTATAAACTTAGAAAGTCAACAAGGTCGCCATTAGGTTTACTTACCTCTCGACCATAGTAGATCAATGTATGCTGTTAAGCAGAATGTACTTTTTTTTTATAACTATTGCCAATTGTCTTTTTATTGTACTTTGGAGTTTTTTTTCCCCGGGTCTCAGCTTCTCAGCTGCAAACTTGCTTCTAGCCCATTTGGACCTCCCTGGTAAACAAATGTACAATAAATAAATAAATAAATAAACACTTTATAATGTTTTATTATGTTTACTCCATGGATGGTCCGTGGAAAACCATCTTACATGAAACCGGTCCTTGGTGCAAAAAAGGTTGGAAACCACTGTGTTACAGCATCTCTCAGCGACTTTCCCTCTACAGGGATCAGGGCTAAGAACCTGCTACATCTGGAGTTGATGGGGATGACAAATAGACCAGAACATGGTTGACTCCAGTGGCAAAAAACTGTTTTGCGACTACTGGATTAAGGGACCAATCATGAAGTAACATAAATGGCCTGCTCAACTTGTCCACTAAAATGTTGGACTTTCCTGGTATTTGCATTGCTGTCAGAAAGTGGTTGGAAGATATCACTCACTGCTAGGTTCATGGGTTAGACATAATGGGTAGCCCCCCCCCTCCCACTGATGACCAGATTACTGACATGCTGTCTGCCAGGGCAGAAATCTGTAGAGGAAGGACATCCTGAAAAGCCTGCAACATTAAGAGATCTGCCCACATCTCTAAAAAAAATAATGGGAAGTTTGACCTTGGAGGACGACCATATGCTTTAAACTTGGAGGAAGACTATATGCTTTGAACGGTCTTTCCCATGAAAGGCCTCCACCCTATTTGGGAACAACATATGGTCATGAGGGCTTTGGGAGGATGAGGGATAAAATGTTGACCGCGAGGAACTTAAGGAGATTTTATCCACCACTTTTATGCAAGTCCTGCAAATGCTTGTCAAACAAATCCAAAAACTCATAGGCTGACACCTGATGGACCACTGAACTGCTAGTATCCACTGAAAAATGTTCATGTAATATCTTAGCAAAGAAACTAAGGTAATGGAATTTGCCATTGACCCCAAAATGGGAAGGACCAATCTGGCCAATGGCATTTGATAGGATCGAAGCTGTAGGGTCTGGCTGCGCAGTCTGCTCACCAGTAGTCTTGCTGTTGAACCTAAATGAGCTCCTATAAACTCCAAGGTCTACACCAGAGAAAAAACGTAATTTCTTGTGACTCACTGTTGCAAATAATCCCCGACCCACACTAGAAGAAGCCTGGTAGGGGATGTGATAAGCCAGTCACCCAATTAGAGGAAAACACAGAACCCCTTCAGTCTAAGGTGAGCTGCAACTGCTGCCATACACTTTGTGAACACCTAGGGGGGCTGCGGTGAGACTAAAAGGAAGCGGCTCTGAATTGGAAGTGACTGACGCCCAGCCAAAGGCAAAGAAAACCTTCTCAACTGTCTGTTCATTCTGATGTGGTAGTACATATTTCGAACATTTATTGACCACATCCAATCATCCTAGGAGAAAGAGACTGTACCATGACCATCCGGAACTTCATTTGTTTTACACACTGAATGAGGTAGCAGAGGAATAAAATTGGACTGAGGTCCATGCTCGTTTTTGGCACTAAAAAAAGAGAATCTTGAGGAAGCTCTGAACCCTTGCTGAGCTAGCGGTACCTCCTGGATAACTTGTTTGTTTAGCAGCTTTTATATTTCTATACCCACTGTCTTTCTTTGTGAGGATAAAACACTAAGAATTTTCTTTTGTGGTGGAGTAGAAAAGGGGAATCAAACAGTTTCTGGTTGCGACTCTCCATACCCAGACATCTTCGGTGATGGATGTCCAGGCTTCTGGGTGCAGAGGTAAGCATCCCCTATTGCCTCTAGAGTACAGCAGTGAGGCAACCATTCAGGAGCGCTGAAAAGGCCTCTAAGAGAAAGGACTCCTAAAGTCTTGATTCTGCCAGCCTCCTCTGCCTCAAAAATGACATCCACCATTAGAATTCTCCCCTCTGCCACAGGAGAATCTAGATACAGAAGTATGCAGGAACAACCCTAGAGCCTTCCAGAATCTCAGATTTCTGCCCCATTTTTGGTTTACTGACAAAATCAGCTTGGGGGTGGGGTAGAAATCCATACCCTTATAGCAGAAAGCAGAAGGGTTCTTTCTGTCCTGTTGGTTTATGCAGAACAGGTCTTTAACCTTGGGTCTGAAAAGAGTCAAACCACCATAAAAGGACATTAATAAGGGATGCCTTGAAGGGCTCTGCAAAGTCATACAAAGCACATTAAAGCACATCTCCTTATGGTAATGCCTGTAACTGCAGCTTCCTAAACGACTGAATGGTGGCAAGCTGTGAGTGGAATGTTTTCTTGTCCTCTGTAGACAGAAGCCCTGAAAGAAATTTTGAGAGCTGCTTCAAGTCTCTCTGAAACCTTTTTAACAGGTGCCAAACAATTCAACAAACTTAAGGCAAAGGTAGCTGAAGAACAGACTCACTTCCCAAATCTATCCAAGGCCCTAGACTCTCCGTTAAGGGGATGGGCAGACAAGATTTTCTCAGCAAGTTCCTCTTCTGCTGGCCACTGCCACTACCATGAATTCCACTGCTATATTTTTGCTCCAAAACTAGCTGTCCTTCAGAGCAACAAGGTATTTATCTGGTATACGTTCTATCACACACAGTTCCTTCCACACCCATCAAGAGATCAGGTCAACCATTCTATCATCAGTAGGGACCACCCAAGTAGCAGCTGAGCTGGATCCAACAGCTTCAAGAAACAGACTCCTCTTAGGAAGGGGCCTTAGAAGACCAATCTTTCTGTCTCAATAATTCTAAAATCTCCCCGAATAAGATGCCCTTAAGTGGTGATCACTCCCCTTCATTGAAATTCGTGCCTTCTGTGAGGGACTCTTGAGGAGAGTCAATGTACCTCTTCTTCCACAAACATTTCAAGGAGCTTCAGCAGTGGGATGCTATGGAGGGGACTCAGAACTGTTGGGTGTTCTGTATGTGGAACGTCTCAAGGTTAACAGGACAGACTGTGAAGGATCAGAACACAGTGTTTTAAGCTGTGAAGTGGGTGGAGCCAAGAGAGGAAGAGAAGTCTGATCCCCCACTGTGAAAGAATAAACCTGAACCATCCCAGTAGGAGCCAAGACTTCCACAACCAGATGTCTCAGGAAACCAGATCGATTCCATCCCGGGACGGATGCTGGAGTTGAGCTAACCCCGAAGATCTGAGCCAGAGACCGATCTGACAATTTAAGAGTCAATCCCCTATCCTCCAAGCCAAAGCTTCAGCCCCAAAATCCCTCCAGATCACAGAAACTTGGAACTGATGAAATCAAAGAAGTCAATGGAATCCAAGATGACCATACCATCAGATCCGACCCAGACATCTTGAGGGAATCTCATATCCATACACCCCTAGGAAAGTGGGTGGTCAGGGGTAGGAGCAACCACAGAAAGGGTCAAAGTGCCAAAGCTCATGGGTCCGACATGAGCTGGAGGCAGGAGAATCCCCCAGCTGAATTTGCGAAGCTTCATCATTCTATCCAAATCCATTTCTGTCAGCCTTCTGGTAGGTCTAACAAGACATTAGGAAGGATGAGGTAGAGAGGGGTCCTGATGACCTTTACATCAGTCTCTCTTGGAAAAAAAGGGGAATGCAGCCTGGGAGAGATTGGCCCTGGTGAAAACCTCGGCTCCAGTAAAGGTGGGGTTCTAGATCATACTTGCTTTGGATCCAAAGGAGAGTAAAATCCAATGACCTGGACTTTTCTGAAGCCAGAGACAAAAATGATTGAGACGATTGGCCTTATCCTACACTCATTACTCTTCTCCCCTCCAGATATTTTCCAATGAATTCTTACTGGACAGGGAGGCTTCAGACTGTGAGGATACAGATTTGGACAATTCTCCTGCAGAAGGAGGAAGAAGTCCCCTCAAAACCAGCTTGTTTCTACATTCAATAATAGCCTGGTGTCCAAAGGCCATACAAATAGAGTAATCTTCCTTTAAATGGGCAGCTCCTAAGCAAGACACACATTTTTGGTGAGAATGGGCAGCTCCCAAGCAATACACAAATTTTTGATGAGAGTTCGTATTAGGACATTTGTGGCTTGGCATAGCTCCTCGTGGTCCCCTGCAGAGTTCCTAAGCCAGCAGAGAGCAGAAAAAGCAACTTTCTGGATTATAAGTATTTTTCAGCATTTTATATTGCATTTTTCGATCTTTTGAGCTTTTCGACTACTGTTTGTGCCTATATTACTGTTTTATTACCTATTTTTCCTGTTTTTCTGTGCTTAAATTGTTGATTGCACTTGTTGGCAAAAGTTTTGCTTAAAAGTAACAAATACACTCAAGTGTACCAGCCTTTGATAGCAATTTAGTCGAATACCAAAGCATTTACTGTATTTTTTCTGTCTGTGTGCAAAAAAACTTAAAAAAAACAAAAAAATACTTCTGCTTTCCTAAACTTTCCTAGCTAGTTGTTCCAGTGATCAGATTTTGCTGATCCCTGGGCTTTGTATTTGGTTCCTGTATTCCTCCATTTTCTTGTGTGGACAGAGGTAGTTTCTTTACTCACCAGTGGGAGTGGGGAGTACTGAGCTGCTGTTTGTCCTCAAAGGAGTGGTTAGAGACAGAAACTAGTAATTCGTTGCCATTTTGGGTCATTTCCTGTTTTTTCCAGCCCCCTGCTATAAAGCGCGCTTTAGCGGGATTTAGCGTGGAGTTGCCACCGTTGCACACTAGAGCAGCGGCGGTTAACCAGGTTTAAACTATTCGGGCTACCTAAAGTCCACTCATCAAATTTTCCCTTAAAAACTACTTTCCTCGAACCATACTACTGATCTAACCAGCGTATCCCATAACTAAAAAGTTCATCTCTACTTGACTCTCAAGTAGACTACTCTCTATCTGTAAAGCCTAGCACTTGCTCCTACAGTACTTCTCACCTTGATAAAGCACTTTATTATAGATAGTACCCCTCAAGCCTAAATCCCATTTCTCGGTCACCCACATCCCCCGGAGTCCTTTAAGTATTTTTGTCTATTCCTTCTAGCATGTCGAGGGATCACTTGCTAGTGTCCTCTCCTGCTCAGCTGGTGAACCTGGGAATATTGAGGCAATGTTACAATTGCCTCATGTACACAGACAACCCTCTCCTCCTCCCACAAGACACAAATACATGCGAGAGATGCAACTATACGGCCAAACTGGAGGCTGAGCTCTCTCAACATAGTACTGGCAAGACCAGACAGGAGGAGAAGGTAACCACACACACTATATACCCAGTCTCACATAGTACCATCACAACCTCAAATCATACACAAACACACAAAGACATACTCGGAGGCTCTGATCAAAAATCTACCAAAACAGCAGAGGCCACCAAAGCAGACACCCAAACAACTACCACCTCAGGACACAACACATGCAACACATAGACCACACAGTCAGAGTGTCAAACAGTCACAGCCCTTAAGGACAAACACAATGCCAGACATACTCGTCATTGGTGACTCCATAGTCAGACACACTGACGTCCCGCTCACCAGACTGAATAAGGAGAAGGTCACAGTAAGCTGCCTGTCGGGCGCTAGAATCCACCACATAACGCAAGCACTCAGGTCTCTCAACAGCAGGTACAAGTACGACTCAGTCATTGTCCACGCTGGTGTAAACGACCTGAGACGTACCTCCTTGGACTACATGAAAAGAGACATTGAGGAGCTCTCTGATTATGTAGCCCAGGCAGGTATGACCCTGACCTTGAGCAGTATCCTACCTTCACCAAGAATGATGCCACAATACAGAGATAAGATGATCAACTTTAACAATTGGCTTAAACTCTGGTGTCATTCAAAGGGGATCCAATGTCTGTCTGCCTGGGATGACATGCTGGACAAGCCACGCTGCTTCGCAAGGGACGGCTTGCACCTATCACCCCTGGGATTCCGGATATTGGCAAAGGCTCTTGCCACCCCCATAATGCCTTTTTTAGGCAAGGCTCAAATTCTAAACCTACCACCCTAGAACACAAAAAAGGAAAAAAACTAAGGGTAATGCTGCTCAATGCCAGAAGTCTCAATCTCAAGATGCACGCACTCGAGGCCCTTCTCAGTATGGAGAACATCAATGTCTGTGCTGTGACAGAAACCTGGTTCAAGGCTCCTGAGAACACCCCAGCACTATCAGGTTTCACCTCATATCATGCGTTCCGGCCCCAGAATCCGGACAATACCAAGAAAGGAGGGGGGGTATCCATATTCATCAAGGACACCCACACCTCAAGATTGGTGGCAACACACGATGCATCGGAGACCATCCAGGTGCAATTAACCATAGGCAAAACTGCTCTGCAATTTGTAGCATGTTACAGGCCTCCCTCGCAAACTCAGGAACCTCACATGGCCTTCCTGAAAACACTGGAGGGGATAAATGTATCCCCAAACACCATCTATAGACTGGGATCAATACTCAAGCCCAAACACTCTAGCCCAAAGGTTCCTGGAGTTCATAAACTCAAATGCCATGGAACAACTAGTCACCATCCCCACAAGAGGAGAAAACATACTTGATCTCATCATCACGAACATGGGATCACAATGTTCAACACCGGAAGTATACCCCTCACTGGTGAGATCAGATCACAAACTAATCTCGCTGGAGGTCCTCATCCCGCCCCCACCTGAAATAAAAAAGACCACAGTGAAGAACTTCTCAAAAGCCGACTTCACACTTCTAAAGACTAGTGTGGTCTCCTTTAAGGCCCCCGAGCCGGTAAACATTACTCAAGCCGCTGAATCACTTACAAATGCCTTCTACCAGCACCTACAGGACTGCATGGATCAGGCAATCCCAAGCAAAACAAAGACCCTTTGTACCAAAGGCAAGCGTCCAGTCTGGTGGACCCCAGCCATAAACAAACTCTACAACAAAAGGAGGAAGCTACTACAAGATAGAGCAAAATCCTTAAAAGGTAAGACACCTTTGATCATTATAAGTAAAAAACTAAGAGCCCTCATAAAATCATCCAAAGCAAATTTTGAGAGAAAAATAGCCAAGGACTCAAAAGACAATCATAAGGCCTTCTTTAGCTATGTTAGAAACCTGGGAGGAAACTCCCAGATATGCTCAGAATTAGTTCAAAATAATGTGAAGATTACTGACCCTACAGACATTGCCAACATATTGGCTGACAGGTTCAGTGCAAACTTCTCCCCCCCCTCCCCCCCAAATGGAGAGATATCTATACCAAAGGATTGTAGCCCCCCAAACATCTCTAATGCCCAGGTGAGAACTGCTCTCTCCAAGGCAAAAAACACAGCATCCATGGGACCGGATGGTGTCCCCGGCTGTGTGCTCCACGAACTCAATGAGGAATTAAACCCGCAGTTAGGACAGCTGTTTAATCTTAGTCTCACCTCAGGAGGGAGTGGCGCACGGCGACTGTGGTCCCACTTCACAAAGGCGGTGCCTCCACCGACCCTGGAAATTACCATCCCATTAGCTTGACAAGCCTTATCTGCAAAGCCATGGAGAGGATCATAATGGAACTCATAAATAAAGACATAGGGAATTTGCAGACTTCGGATCCAACCCAGTTTGGCTTTGTCAAAGGCAGATCATGCCTTTTAAACTTGGTTGACTTTTCGAAACAGTCACCAAGGCCATTGATGAGGGAAAGGCAGTCCATACAGCCTACCTCGACCTGGCAAAGGCCTTCGATACAATACCCCACTCAGGTATCATTGAGAAACTCATCAGCTTAAATGCAAACCCATACATCACAAGATGGGTTGCAAACTGGCTGAGTGACAGAACCCACAGGGTCAGAGTTGCTGGCGCCATGTCAGACTCAAAGCCTGTCACAAGTGGTGTCCCACAGGGCTCAGTCCTGGGCCCACTCTTTTTCGGCATCTACTTTTCTGAAGTACAAGCAAACACAGGAGGGTTATGGCTGACAAAGTTTGCAGATGACTGCAAACTGGGCGCCATAGTGGAAAACACATCTGACACAGATATCCTTCAGAAGGGTCTCACAGAAACGGATAACTGGTGCCAGAGCCATGGCCTAAAGTTAAACGCCAAGAAATGCATAGTCATACCCTTCGGGAAAAACAAGGTTACCCCTAGCTACCATATAGGTGGCAATCCACTGAGCACAGAAGAAGTTATCAGGGACCTGGGGACCCAGGTTGACAGTAACCTTTCATTTGACACTCACGTTGCTAAAGTAGTTAGGAAGACCTTCTACATTGCCCACCTGATCATGAAGGGATTCACATCTAGATCAAGGGAGGTCATCGTCCCCCTATACTCATCACTCAGACCAATGATTGAGTACAATGCCCCATTCGGAATGTATCTGACCCGACACTTGCAGCAGCTGGAAAGGCCCCAAAAGTTCCTCACCAAAAGGATAAAGGGTCTCAAAAATATGTCTTATGCTGCCCGACTGAAAGAACTCCAGCTCTATTCAGTCAGGCTCAGCTCAGAGGTGACCTGTGCCTGACATACAAGGCCATGTCAAACCCAGATTGGATGAACATGCTTCACCTCAAAAAATCTAGATCCCTCAGAACTACAAGGGCGGGAGACTTAAACCTTGACACGGTTATTAATAGGACGTGCTGGAGGGACA
>NC_056740.1:347925323-347944352 GCF_019279795.1 Protopterus annectens
CCTGAAGCACAGGGTTTGATTCCCTTAGCCCTCATATGCCTACTGTGTGACCTTGAGCAAATCACTTAGGCACTGCTCCCAGGTCACCCATAAAAGATGGAGTCCAGTGGTCCTACTTGATTAACAAGTATGTATCATCATCTACCCTTTTACATATGGATATTTTCGGGGCTTACATAACTCCTACTGTTCCAGGTTCCAAATCAATAAATCATACACTTACTTGTTCCTCCACATCACACAGCTGCCCAATTAAAAATACATCATGTCTACAGCTGTCATGAGTGACTGGTCTGAACATGAAAGTCTGGATTCATGCATATCAAGTCAAACCTGCCTTCTTTACATAGCAAAATGATGCGCCAGTTCATCTGGTTGCCACACAGACTGCATGGAGAAAATACAGTTTTGCAAGTTGCACTTACCATAACAGCAGACATTCAAATCCTAGGATACAACAACCTGCCAGATTCACAAATCTATGGCTCTCTCCCACTCTTTTACTCTGGCTGCCAAATGGCTGGCCCCTTGGAGGGAAATCAGGCATCAGGGCATAGAAAACTTAAGGAATTACTTGCCCATGAAGAGAGAGACAGCTTACATCTTTTAGAGGTTCAGGATGAGTAACAGTAAACAAAAATTTTATATCCCAACAACTAACTATAGCAGGACATGGTGGGTGTGACTACTGAAACAGTGAAGAATTCAAACATCTACAATTATGTTAAGTGCAAATTACACATCTGTACTAGGTTCAACACTGTCACTGTTGTATTAGCCTTTTAGCTATACTGGTTGACTACCAAAGCCTATACTTCCTCCTTCCAGGTTGGATAATGACCCAGAAGCCACTGGAGAATGGTCCTATTAAAGCCAGTCCTGAACCTAGAAAAGCAATCTAGTTTGTAATTATTTGGAAAATTATGTACAGAGGATCATGTTGCTGCCTCCAGAATACTTCTGAGTCCACTCCTTTCCAGTACACCATTCGTAGGAATAAAACAAAAAAAGGGGCAAAGCTGAGGACAACCATATTAAAAATGTCTGTTTTGACATGACTTGTCCCTTCTTTGTCCCAGCATAAGAAATGAAACAGCTGATCCTGTTTCCTATGGATATATCAGCATTCAAATGCAGTGTGCCGACACACCAGGGAAAAAAAAAAATCAAAAATGCAGAAGTGAGGCTACTGAATATCACTTTTCTCCTTTAATTTTTTTTTTCTTCAGGGGACACCTTCCCAAAAAAAAAATAAATAAAAAATATATATTTATACTAACTCAGAGATTGCAATACCTCTGAGAAAAAGGAATATTCCTAGAAATGGCCATCTCATTAGCATATGCAAGTCAGTTTTTCAGCATTTCGGTCTTTGCATTGTGAGACTTGCTATAGCGGTTCCTGACTCTTCAAAATGGTTACCACTGACCTGGTTCTCTAAAGGACTTAGTTCTATCAAGGCAGCACCCAAGTAGATTATGCCTTGTCTAGAGTATGTAGAACTTTCTCCCTGGTTCTGAGGATCTGGATAAAACACTAAGAGATTGATGGCTTTAATTAAAAGTAAATGCTGAAACAGCTCTGGACATAAATAAGGGATTTGTTCTTAACCAAAATCGCATACGCACACTATCAAATAGAACTGCTGCCTAAGTACTGAATCTAGCTTAACTCAGCGGTGTGTAAATTCCAGGCTTTATTTTGAGATGTTCTCTCTCTCTCTATTGATTGCAATGGAAGCTTGTAATTGCTGCTTCCGACTGGGTTATTTCAAACTATGCACGTGGTTCGTAGTAATTACTCACTTAATTTCAGCATTTAATACACTACAAACTGCCCCACGTCGAAATGTTCTGTAATTTGTAAAGTGCATTCCATTGTGGCGTATCTGTTGGCATTTCACAGTGTAATTGTATTTATTCTGAATGAAACCCTTTGCTAGTTGTAACTGTCTACCATTTAATTCCTGCTAAATCTGTTTTCCCTCAGCTGTATCTGCATTTAATGTAATGCATCTGATGGATTAAGGCATTTCACAGTGTAATGCATTTATTGTGTATGCTGTCTTTTCCTAGTTGTATTTCTTCAACTCCTTCAAATCTGTTTTCCTCAGTCTTATCTGCTTCATCTTAACCACTACACAGCTGCTATCCCTATTCACTTTCTCCCTCCTAAAAAACTTTGTCGTATATGCTCACATGCTCATAGCAAAGCCTATTTCAATCTATTTCTCATATACTCTATGTCCTTAAGCTGTTGATCACGATTCCCTTTTGAACTTACAACTAAACAATAGCCATTTCAATTTTTTTTGTTTTCCATTGCAGCTAGCTTCTGTTTGCACTCCATCCTCTATGGCCACTTTTCATTGCTGTAAGAACCTCCCTGCCCCTGAAGTAACTGCGAACAAGATTTCCGCTCCACTTTGTATACTGACTGCCTCTCCCCAAGGAATATAGGCAGTGTATGTAACTAAACTGTGCTTTTCTCCATAAATATTTTTGTAATACTGTCTTAGTAAGGTTCAGCTACGTGCTTGCTAGCAGCCTGCTGCCGTCTGCAATCCTGTCTTTTTCCCCTATTTTTTCCTTCCCTTTCCCTGGCCGTTTTTTCTGGTGATACCTTACAGCCATTTTAAAGTTTGGCCACTAGGCAGCAGTGTTAATGCTTTCTTCTATTCTAAAATTTTTCTTATGACAGCCCAGTACTAATTCTTCTCCCAGTGTATTTTACCTGCTTAGCATGGCAGAATTTAAATATAATTCAACCAAAATAATATTTAGCTAAGAGTCTATTTTGGTTTATATTATTTAGCTTTTGTTAGTTGGTGTTGAATTCAATTCAGATCTAAATATTTTTTTAGCTAGAATCTATTTGGAGTGACAAAGCTCACCTCTTAAACATCTGCATAACCCCTTATCTCCGAGCTTGCTCTCTAGCCCCTTGTCTTATTTTAACCACACTGATTGGCTCTACCTGCTCTGTTCACCCTGTGTGCTCACTCCACTCCCCTACCCTGCCCCCGAATCTCACCCATCCCTAGACCTTTCACTTAGTGAAAAGTCACAACCACCTACACCCACATCCAATCAACAAACCCACCCCCATAATTACCCATTCTAGCCCAACCTTTACACAGACCCCACCCCGCAAACCGCACTAAACCCAATCTCTCTTAAGAAACTGTCCCTACACCTTCTCAGCTTAAACCTACCTCCAAACCTATCCTAATAAATACCATGCCTACCAAACCAGAATATTGTCTAACCCTAATACTAATTCTCATCTCCTTATCCTACTTGCACTAACTTACCAGACCTCTTTCTGCCAATCACACTCCCTCATTTCACTCAACTATCTCATCCTATTTCACACACACACACACACACACACACACACACACACACACACACACACACACACACACACACACACTCCTATGCCTGCATATCCCCCTAGCCTCTACTCCCTCAACATCATCACACTCTTCCCCTATAAACTAATATCCCAGTCCAAAAACACAACTCCAATATATACTACCCCATCTCTATAAAGCTTACAACCCATGTAACAGTTACTAAGCTACTTAAAAACCTCTTCTCCCACATTCATCATTTTAGCTCTATCCTCGTCTCCAGGGACATGCACCCAAACCCTGGCCTCTCTCCCTCACACAACTCTAATTCCCCATCTCACCCCCCCCCCCCACTCAGCTGGAAGATCCCCTAACTTCACAGCACTTTAAATGCTCAGAGCATATGTAATAAAATTCCTAACCTCCATGCCTGGCGTCTCTATAATAATCCTGATATTCTTTCATCTCCAAAACCTGGCTTAAACCTCATATACAAGACTCAGAATTGATACCACCCAACTATTGTATTATCAGAAAAGACAGAACACAAAAAAGGGGGCGGTGTCTCTCTCTCTCTCCTCTACTCTCATACCTCTCAGTTGCCCCCTACTCCAAACCTATTCCCAAATTTGGTAACACTGAATTAATTCCAGCCCTTCTTCAGGTACTTTGGTGCTAAACTAGCTAATTTTAGCTAGAACTAGCCATTTTTTTTTAATTTCAGCACTCAAAACTGTTTCCTTGTGCTCAGAACTCGTAAGCACTATAACTACAAATTACTACAGCACTCAACTTTCCTCACTCAAGAGGAAAACGGTTCTTAGTACTTAAATTAATAAGCACCTATCCAGGCATGTCCATGGGTCAGCTCCTGGTGTATTTTCCTGTCCAACTGATGAATCTGGGCATCTTGGGGCAATGTAACAATTGCCTCATGTACAACAACCTTCTCCTCCTACCACCCAACACTACAACCTGTGAGAGATGCAATTATATAGCCAAACTGGAAGCCAAGCTCTCTCCAGCCAAGACTGGACTAGACACTCAAGAGAAGGTTAATACCTGCACCACACCACACTCAACACATAGTCCTTCAAAACCCACACAAAGAAACACAAAGTGCACACCCACATTCACAGAGGCTCTCAATAAAAATCTACCCAAGCAACAGAGATCTCCCAAGCTGAAACACAGACAACCACCACTCCCAACACTACCCAAACGACACACAGCCCACAAAAATCAGTGTGCCACTCAACCTCAGCCCATAAGGCAAAACAACATACCAAACACACTAGTCATAAGTAACTATAATTAGGCACACTGTCCCACTCACCAGGCTAAACAAGGAGAAAGTTACTGTCAGCTGCTTGTCGGGTACCAGGATCCACCACATAAGCACACACTAAAGTCACTCCACAAGAAGTACAAATAAGACACTGTCTTTGTCCATGTTGGTGTGAATGACTCGAGATGTACTTTCCTGGACAACATGAAAAGAGAAACATAGAGGAGCTCTCGGATCTTGTAGCCCAGGCAGGTATGACCCTAGCCCCGAGTAGCACCCTGCCATTGCCCAGAATGATACCACAGTACAACGACAAAATGATTGACTTCAACAATTGGCTAAGCTTCTGGTGTCATTCTAAGGGGATCCAGTATATGTATGCCTGGGATGACATGGTCGACAGACCACAATGATTCACCAGAGATGACCTGCACCTGTCACCCCTGGGATTCCGGATACTGGCCAAGGCTCTTGCCACCCCTATAGTGCCTTTTTAGGCAAGGTTCAAATGCTAAATTCACCACCGCAACAGGTAGAAGCAAGCAAACTCTGAGGGTAATGCTGCTCAAGTCTAAACCTCAAAATGCATTCACTCAAGGCACTCCTTAAAATGGAGAACATAGACATCTGTGCAGTGACAGAGACCTGGTTCAAGGCTCCAGAGAGCACCTCTGCATTACCAGGCTATCATTCATACCACACCTTTTGGCCACCTAACCTGGACCGAAACACTAAAGACGGAGGCATTTCCATATTCACTAAGGATATCCACACCTCCAGGCTAGCTGCTCAACATAATACATCCAAAATTATCCAAGTGCAACTAACACTGGGAAAGACTGCAATCCAGGTTGTAGCTTGTTACAAATCCCCCACCATGCCCCAGGATTCCCACTCTTCATTTCTTAAGATACTGGAAAATATTAAGGTACAACCCAATACCTTAATTATGGGCAATTTCAACTACCCCACCATCAGTTGGGAAACCTACTCGTGTACCAACTCATTCGGTCAACGTTTTCTGGCATTCATAAATTCCAACACCTTGGATCAGCTTGTCCACACCCCCACCAGGGGCAGCAATATCCTGAACCTGGTCATTACCAGTATGGGTAATCAGTGTTCCACACCAGAGGTCAACTCCTCGCTGGTCAGATCCAACCACAAGCTAATCACCCTAGACATCCATATCCCACCCCCACTCCCCATTAAGGAAACTACTGTCAAAAACTACTCCAATGCCAACGTCATGCTTCTTAAGACAGAAGTGGCAAACTTCATGACACCCATGCAGATGGAAAATAGAGGTACAACTGCTGAATCTTACACGAATGCACTGTAAAAGCACATACACAAGTGCATGGCTCGTGCCATCCCAAAAGAACCAAGATGCTATCCTCCAAAAAAAGGAAGCCAATCTGGTGGTCCCCTGCCATAAACAAGCTCTACAACAGAAGGAAGAAGCTGTTGCAAAGAGAGTAAAATCCCAAGATTGGAGGAACTCTCTGGTCAGCCTCA
This sequence comes from Protopterus annectens, assembly GCF_019279795.1. Classification (NCBI taxonomy): domain Eukaryota; kingdom Metazoa; phylum Chordata; order Ceratodontiformes; family Protopteridae; genus Protopterus; species Protopterus annectens. The sequence continues at coordinate 347,931,485 of NC_056740.1, forward strand.
GCAAGAAGCTGAGATCCCTCATAAAATCCTCCAAAGCCAGTTATGAAAATAAAATCGCCACGGATTCCAAAGACAACCACAAAAGCATTCTACAGCTATGTTAAGAATCTCAATGGCAACACTCAGATCTGCTGTGAGCTACAGCACAATGGCACTAAATATACAGAACCAACAGATATTGCCAACATCCTGGCAGACGGGTTCAGTGCTAACTTTACCCCCCTCCAAAGAGCCCATCCTAATACCGGAAGAATGCAAAGCCCCTGTAATCACGGATGAACAAGTAAAGACTGCACTCACCAAAGCCAAGAACACAGCATCCATGGGACCAGACAACATTCCAAGCTGCGTACTGCACGAACTACAGAATTAACTGGCACCCCACCCAAGTACCATGTTCAATCATAGCCTCACCTCAGGCTATGTGCCTACTGAATGGTGCACAGTGACTGTTATCCCACTCCACAAAAGGGGTGCCACCACAGACCCCAGAAACTACCGCCCCATTAGCCTGACGAGCCTGGTCTGCAAGGCCATGGAACGTATCATCTTGGAGCTTATAAACAAAGGCATAGGCAAGGTCCAAACCCTGGACCCTACTCAGTTTTGATTTGTAAAAGGTAGATCATGTCTACTAAACCTGATTGACTTTTCTGAAGCAGTCACTAGAGCCGCAGACACGGGCAAGGTAGTGCACACAGCCTATCTTGACCTCTCCAAGGCTTTTAATACCATCCCCCACTCTGGAATTATAGATAAACTCACTAAACTGGGTATAAACCCTTATGTCACAAGATGGGTGGCCAACTGGCTCAGTGACAGAACCCACACAGTAAAAGTAGCAGACTCCAAATCCAACTTCAGACCAGTGATGAGTGGAGTACCACAGGGTTCGGTTCTGGGTCCTCTCCTGTTCAGCATCTACTTCTCTGAAGTGCAGGCAACACAGAAGGTCATTGGCTATCGAAATTTGCAGATGGCTGCAAACTGGGAGCCATAATAGAATCACCCAATGATGCAGACATTCTACAAAAGGGCCTCAAATAGACAGACGCTTGGTGTCAAAGTCATGACTTCAAGCTCAGTGCCAAGAAGTGCACCATCATCCCCTTTGGGATAAACTTGGTACCCATGAACTACCACATAGGCAGTAGCTCACTAAACACTGAAATTGTGGTAAGAGACCTCGGGACACAGGTGGACAGTAGTCTCTCCTTTGATAACCACATAGGTTCATACATAGGTACTAGGCTATTGGCCGTAGGGCCTATATAAGCCTAGCTAAACGGTACCCTGGCTTTTGCCACCCAAGAAAATTATTTTCCTGTGCCCCTGTCAAGCAGAGCCACAGAAGTGATCCCCGGGGTGAATTTCAGTCAGGATATCCTTCTAGTGGCACACCTCATCACAAAAGGGTTCTCCTCTAGGAAAAAAAAAAGGAGGTCATTGCTCCTCTCTACTCATCCCTCAGACCCATTATAGAGTACAATGCCCCATTTGGCATTTATCTCACAAGACACCTACAACAATTGGAAAGGCCACAGAAATACCTCACTAAGAGGATTACTGGAGTCAAAACAGATGCCATACGAAGACAGACTCAAAAACTCCAGCTTTACTCCATTGCATATCACCTGCTCAGAAGTGATCTCTGCCTAACATACAAAGCTATGTCAAACTCAGAGCTGTTGGACATGCTGCACTTAAAGAAATCCCAATCTCTCCGAACCACATGGTCCAGGGACATAAGCCTTGTCACCACAATAAACAGAACATGCTGGAGGGATAGATTCCTGTCCCAGAGACTTCCCATACTCTGGAACAAAACTACCGATGTCAAGCAAAGCTCCTCATTGGCCCTCTAAGAAAAATCTTGAGGACTGGATGGGAAATAGAAAATTCACCCCGGGGATCACTTCTGTGTCACTGCTTGACAGGGGCAAAGGAAAATAAATTTTCTTGGGTGGCGAAAGCCAGGGAACCTTTTTGGCTAGGCTTATATAGGCCCCACGGCAGATAGCCTAGCACCTACCTATGAACCTCTACCTATGAACCTATAAATAAACTAATCTGCATTGTCACCCTCTACAGCCCTCCTGGCAACAATGTCCCAGTTCTCGAGGACAGAAATTCTCTCCTGGTTCTCTACTAATATCAGCAATTAAACTATAATCCTGGGTGATGTTAACATCAACTGGGACAATATTCAATATCCAACTAACTCCCTAAATATAAATCTCTATAAATTTCATTCAACTCAACTCCAAAACTAGACCTTCCACGGACTTCCTCTCTGGTAGCACTCTAGACTGTATTCTAGTTTCCCATCCCCACTACATTTCTGATAGTGGTACCCTTCCAGACGAACTAGGCGACCACCTTCCCATTTTCACCTATAGTCTTCTCTCCTGCCTACAACTATCCCACACCTACACAATTATTCGGCACCTAAAAAACTTTAACCCAATGCATTCTCAGATGCACTAAAAAGAACCAACTGGAACCCACTAAAACCTTTTATCCCTAGAAAATGCCGTTATCTACTTTAATACAATCTTCTTAAACCTGCTAGACTCCTTTGGCCCCTGGAAAGCAAAACACAAAGAGTAACTCAGTCCCCTAGTTAACCAAGAATACCGTAGCCACTATGTGGACTCCATGATAAAGCTTGGAAATACCGCCATAAAAACTAAAACCACCATCTCTCTTAATGAATATAAAACACTTCGCAACAAAGTTAAAAAACGTATAATCTCAGACTGCAAAGCCTATTTCTTCACACTCCAAACCAATCACAACAATAACCCTAGAAAATTCTGGGATGGAATTTCCTCTCTCCATAACCCAGATAAAAAAGAACACTCGTGCCCCGACCCAAAGCTCTGACTCAGACAGCTATGCAATTCAACTCATTCTCTACAGACTCCATAGCCAAACTAACATTATCCTTCACTAATAATCCAGCTTCCCCACATATCCCCTTCTCCTCCTGTACATCCAGTTCTCAGCCTCCCCCCTCCTCCATAAACCCTATCCCCATCTCTACTACAAAAAGACTTCTTCTAAACTTGAAACCATGTTCTACTGCCCCTGACAAGATACCCTCCTACTTCCTAAAGACAGCCGCAGAAGTTATTGCCTTTCCTAACTGCATCCTAATAAATTCATCTATCTCAGAATCCCATGTTCCCCAGCTTTGTAAAAAGGCCTATATTATTCCACTCCATAAGGGTGGCAACAACAATGGTATCTCTAACTTCCGTCCCATCGCTATCTTATCCCAGATTTCAAAACTTCTCGAAAAAATTTATTCACTTTCAACTTCTTCCCTATCTTATAAAGAACAACCTTCTTACTCCCAACCCAGCATGCATTCCGCCCAGGCCATAACACCACCACCACCCTCCACTCCTTCCTAGAAACCGTAAACAAAGCCCACGACTCCAGTCATATTGTATCCACCCTCCTCTTAGACCTCTCCAAGGCCTTCGATACCATCTCTCACAACCTTCTCCTTGCCAAACTCTCTAAACTAAATCTATCCCACTCCTCTATCAACTGGTTCACCAGTTACCTATCAAATAGGCAATAAGCAGTTAAGTGGAATAAAGCTATTTTGCTATTTTACCATTTCTAAAAACTCCCACGTGTGCCCCATGGCTCAATTCTAGTTCCCCTTCTACTCAATATTTTTATTAACTTCTACCATGTCATACCCAATGCCAGCCTCATCCAATACAGACTACTCTGCAATAACCTGCTCTGCCACCTCCACTTCCTCATTAACAAAATTAACCCAAGACGCCTTCTCTTCTACTGAACAATGGAGGTTAGACAACCATCTAGCACAAAATGCAACCAAGACTAAACTAATGATATTTCCCCCTTTTAAAAAGCATCACCCTTGACAAAAAGTCTTTCTCTATCTAGAAATAGTCTCCACAGCTAAACTATTAGGAATCCTTATTGATGATCAGCTAAAGTTTGACAGTCATCTATATGCAAATATCAAAAAAACTCATAAGAAGCTTGACATGCTTTACTGCCACAACCTTTTCATCCCTCCCTCCACCAGGTTCATTCTTGCTAATACATACCTTATCCCTTCCCTTATGTATGGTGCCTCAATCTTTACTAATCTACAATCCTCCCTCAATTCAAAACTCTCCTCCTGTTACTATAAACTCTCAAAATTTGCAACAGGCCACAGATCAAATACCCATCAATGCATTTCCCTGCACCAACTGAACTAGCTTGAGTTGCCCAATTATCTTCCCTATATTCAACTTATCCAACTTATCCAAGCACAAACTCATGTTCAGCCCCTCTCTCTGTCCCTCCCTTGCCTCTACCTTCCAAATGCATCTACCCAACAGATGCCTTCGATCCAACTTCCAAAATCTATTAGAGCTACATAAACCCACACGTCCTCCAGGTAAACATCTTCTATCCTTCTGCCTTGCATGCCACTGGAATTCTCTCCCACCCCTTATCCTTACCAATAACAGTGGCTCTATTTTTAAAACCTTACTTCACTCGCACCTAACCGAACAATGGGAATGCTCTTGCTCATACATCTGCCAATAGCCTCTATTAGCCTTATAATTCCTGTAAGAATTAGCATACTCCATAAGATAGTTAGTTTGTAAAGAATTTTTCAAGCATTTGCTCCCTCAATTGCCAATTTTCTGTAACTATTTACCATGCATTTTTCTAACTCTCATTTAATAATTTTGTAAGTTCTCTTAATTTTCTAATTTTATAATTTTGTATTTTAGAATGTTGTAATCTGTAATACTGTACTGTTTTGGAGCTTTTCTCCCCAGGACTCCATTGAAAATGGGCTCCTCATGGCCCAATGGACCAGCCTGAAAAGACAAGACAAGCAAAACACTATCGCTGTGGAAGGCCAGATCGGGTTCATCCACCATGAGAACTCTTCTTCTAGGTGTCGGGGCAACAAGGAGTACAATCTTCCATGCAATCAACCTTAAGTCTGCCTGATGAGCTGGGTCAAAGGGAAACATAACATTTCTAGCACAAACTTAAGATCCCAGGAAGGAGTCACCCGATAAGGAGGCCCAAGATGCAAAACTCCCTTTAGAAACTGTGCTACCAAAATCAGATAAAATGCGAGTATCCATGGGCAGACAAACTGACACAGCCGAATTATGTACCTTGATGGAGGACTATGAAAGGCCAGATGAAAATAACTCACAAATATTTCAGAACCAGTGGTACAAAACCCCTGATGAGGGCTTTGTTATTGGCTAAGAACCAACAACAAAATATTTTCCACTTGCCAATACAAGATTTCCCAGTAGTAGTTTTTCTTGCCTCCTTTAGTACCTGTTGTACATCCTCATGAACAAGGTCCTCATGAACAAGGTGCCTAAAATGTATCAACACTGAATCATCCAGGCAGTTAAAGTTGTTTGAGAAGTCCACTTGTCTTGCGCAAGTAGGGCCAGTCTGTGAAGAAGCATGTGGTAACTGCCCTTGTACAATTTCATTAAGAAGGGATTACCAAAGTTGCCTGGGCTAAAAGGGAGTCACCAAAATGCTTTTTGGAGAGTCCTTTACAATCTTTAGAATTATTCAGGACATCAGCGAAAAAGGTGAAAATGCATAAAGCAACATTCCTTACCATGGGAATGAAAATGCATCTGTTTACCAGACTTGCTTGTAAAGAACTGGTGTAGAATGTGCTCAGTTGTATGTTTTGAAAGGAGGCAAACATCTGTTTGAGGGGTTCCCACAACTGTATCATCAATTCCTGCCCCCCCACTTTGTTCAATTTCCATTTAAGAGGCTCTGACCTGGTCCAGTATAGCTGCTCTGTCACTACATTTTGCTCTGATGATGCGACCTTGTGCCCCTTTGTTTATATACCACACCACTGTAATCATGTGAAGAGGTCCTGGGGACCAAAGATAAGGAGATTTTTAAAAGCATGGATCACAGCCAACCTCTAACATTTACACAACCTTTGGTATATCTGAAGAGTTCCACAAGCATTGAACCATTACCTCCTTAAAAATTGTTCCCCCACATAAAATGTGAGATGTCTGTAGTTACAGACTGACTTGGGTTGAGAAGAGAAAAGGAAAACCTAATTTAGGGGATTTTGCAGTCTCCACCAGACCACTTCTTTTTTCATAAAGACCAAAATTGGAATATGAAATTCCAGAGGTTGAAAATGCTGGGACCATTTTTATTACATACACAGCAATGTGTACATTACATATTTAATTACGCAAACACAGCGTTGAATTTTTTTCATGTTAACCTGGCGGAAGGAATCAAGAGAAGAAACACAGAAGCCATGAACGCAATCCAGAGATGCTCTCTAGCAGATGTCAGAGGCTAACTGAAAACTTTCATGAGCTTCTCCAAATAAAAATCCACCTTTTCCCATTTAGTCTTTTGCCGAGTGGTATCCAGAAGGCAGCTCAGGACACAATCCTGTGTGACTAAGTCAATGAGAATTTTTATGCATTTATCTGGAACGGTTTACTATCATAATTACGAACATGTTTGTTGCGAGTACTCATATACTCAAAAGACATTGTCAAAACTTATGATAGCAACTGAGAAAAAGAACAAACAAAAAATGTAGACAATTTGAAATCAAATTTGACATTTTTCAAACATACCACCATATCCGGTGTCACACAACACAGATTTTGCAGGGGCGCAAGCCCCACTGTGCCCCCACACCCCGTTACTTATATATACAAACTCTGAGATCACACTACAGTGAGGGAAAGGGTACATTTCCCAATCTCCACTATAGTGCGAATCTCCACTCAATATGCCAAATTCACAACAGTGAACGCACAATACCATTCGCTGTTGTGCAATCGGCATGTTTTTCTTTTCACACATACAAACCTGTGCAAACTTACTTTCCAGTATCCATTGGCACACTCTTAAGCCGCGACATTTTGATGGTCCACCATTTGGAACACCAGATTGGTCAGAAGAGAAGACATCTGGGAAGAGACTATTCAAAGATAAAAAATCTTAATAAGGAAATATGTGAATAGCATGCAGTCTGTAATGAGCAAGCCCTGGAGATAAGACACTTTATCTACAGATCCAAGGGTATTTACAATCTCAAAGAATAATGCAGAAAACTGATGTGACCAAGACACAGTAGATCTGGGAAATTGCTATGGAGATGTGATTTTTTTTTGAGGCATCCTTTAGATCACAAAACTCAAAAGGAGGTATAAGTAGTAACATAATCTAAAGGGTTAGCATTTTGAATAATGGTACTTTGGCAGACTTGGAAAGCAAAGACCTAGAACTGGTCTCCATTAAAACTCTTTCTTTAGAAACAGAAACATTTTGGAGTAAGTGTCTTTCCCACTATGACTTAAAGGCACAGGTTCTATTACTCCTAGGGAGAGTAAGTACTGAAACACCTGCAGAAAAAAAACTGGTTCAGAGCTATTCTCCTGAAAGGAGACATTTGTATCCAGTGCCATCAGTAAGCCTCCCGAGCCACATTTATCACCCAAAAGTCTGTCTGATGCCAGAAAGGAATGTAGAAAACCAGCTTCTGGGGCATGGGGCAGGAGTGTAGGGTAGAATGCTGGCATAGTCATTCTGAAGTGTTAGACCCACCCATTTCTTGTTGCTTCCCTCCTGCCATCTCCTCTTGCTTCCCGTTTACCCAGAGGTAGCAGGGAATACTGGTTTTGCTTCTTAAACAGAGTAGAGAGAGGATCTGGAAGACTTGTAATGAGACCTAAAACCTTAAAACTCCCTGAATTAGTTTCCCTCATTCATAAAATTATTTGTGGACCATCTCTGACCTCCTCATTCAGACTTCCTTTCTCTTCAACCACCCCCAGATACTTGAAGCTGTTAACCTGTTCCACTATTTTCCCTTCTATATCAATTCTCTGCTTTTTCTCATTTCCCCATTTGCTGCCATTACAACAATCTCATCTATGCTCAGTTTCAGCCAATGCACCTTTAGTTTTGCATTCCATTCTCTATCTTTTGCTGAAATTCTTGATCAGAGTCTGCCTGTAATGCCAAGTTGTGCGCTTACAGCAACTTCGTTGACCTGTCCCCTCCAACCTATTTGCTAATGTAGCCCATCACCAGTATGAGCAGCAGTGGGCTCAGAGATGAACCCCGATGCATACCCACTCCCACTGGGAACCCCTCTAGGAGTCCAAACACTGTTCCTACTTGAGTCACTGTGTCTGCACATAGACTGCACCAAGTTTCTGGGACTTTGATCCATCCTAAAGACTGCCCTAATCAGCTTTCTTGGGACCCTGTCATATGCTTTCTCCAAGTCTAGGAATGCCCAACTGGACTCTTTCCTCATCTCCAGCTTTTTCTCAACCATCTGCCTCACTGCAAATACTGGGTCACTTGTGCTGCATCCTGATCTCAATTCAAACTCATCTTCCTTTCTTCTACTCTTCATATCTGTTTAACAATCAGCATGTCCAGGACTTTTGTGCAGCGTGGCAGGAGTTGGATACAGTTATACTACCCACAGTTGTTAGTTTCCCCTTTGTTCTTGTACACTTGCACTAGTATACTTATACTCTATAGTCATCTGATATACAGCTCTCTCTCCATACTGCTAGGAGTACTCTAAGGAGCCATTTCTCCCCTATCACACCCAACATCTTCACATCACATCTCCTTTGACCTCATCTCAGCTTGCTATTTTCTCGGACTTCATTTTCCTCAACACTGTTCTTACTTCTTCTAGGGTAGGCTCCTCCTATTCCTTCATTGTAGGCAGAGTCTGGGGAAGTACAGTTTGAGGGTTTTCTTCTTTCAGAAGCTACTGAAAGTACTCCTATCTGCCTTTGACGTCTGGTAGACTGGTGAGCAAGTTGTTGCTGGCATCCCTTATGAAGACTGCCTGACTATCTTCTTTATCCTTCTGTCTTTGCCTTGCAATCAGATAGAGCTTCCTTGTGCCATCTACCGAGTCCCTTTCCAGAAGCTGCTAGAGTGCCTCTGACATCTTGATGCCTAAGAGTTCTTTACAGTTCCAGTCTATAGCTGTGACTAAGGCACTTAAAAGAAACAAGACTGCAATCCCACTGTGAAAAAATACTCTGACAAAATCATTTTTGGGCTAGTTGGTGGGCTGTTTAGCTGGGTTTGAAATTACATTAAGATGAACTGCTGCATTTACCAAATATTTTGCTGCTTCAAGGTCCTTGTGGGACTATTTCCTATCAGGATCAGCCAAAGGATTATTTTTGTAGGGATAATGAATATGTAATTGAAGACTAAGAAAAGACATATCCAGACTGAGGAATAGGGTCACTTGAACTGTATGCCTGTTTGTAAACATGTACAAAGGATTAGTCCAGAGGGGGGGGGATCACAGTAGCTAGCAGGTCTAGGAGACACTCTCTCCAATGCCCTCCATGTAAGAGGAATAAAGACACCTTGTTGAAGTTTCAAGTAAGCAGGCAGATGGAGGAGTAGTCTTACAACTGTCTCCTAGATCTGCTAGCTAAACTGATTTTATATGGACTAATCCTTTGTACTCTGCTTCATTAGTCCTGCCATCCTCTGGATCACAAGTGGGATAAGAAGCCTGACTCAAGCTTTCTGGATTACCTCTGTTTTCTGTGTGCAATACATGTAGACAGACTGGCTATTTTTTGAATGGCTTGTACTATCACTGCTAAAGTAAGGGAGGGCACAGAGGTGGATTTGCATCAGGGTGGAGGAAATACATGCAGTCTTTCTTCTAAAGCGGAGGTATGTAGTAGTGGATGTTCCACTAATTTGCCTCATAATGGAAAAAAATGACTTTACAGTTCAGCCTAACACCCCTACTGCTTTCTATGATGCATGCTGTTCCACTTGACTGACAGTTCTGCTCCAGTTTATAATGGGGTGGTTTCTGTTTCTCACGATTCAGGTTCTGGCACCTAGTTGGGGAATGTAGATAGCTCTGAGGATAGTCACTCTTCTAGCTGCACTGTTCCTTCACAGGGCCATGAAGGAGATTTGGAAGAGGAGGATACTGATGAAAACAGACTTTTGCAAAATACTGGGAAAGCAGTGTGTGTGACAAGAAATACAAATTAAACATGTAAGGTCAAAGTTAAAATAGTGATGTGAAACTGGTTCACAGATCTCAAGTTTGGAGTCCAACAGTGCGGTACTGCACTGATTGAGAATACAGAGAGCTGATGTTATCTTTCTGTAGCTTGTAGGATTTATTTCTGCTAGTGAACAAATGTATGAAAGGAATTTAAAATTCTGTGGGATGGGATAATTTTGTGGCCAATTGGGGTTGACAACTGTTCAGTTGTTTAGAAAGGCTGTGGACAACAGCATTCTGAGCCACACACAATATGGTTTTGCAAGCTTCAAATTGTGGAGAATACGTGGGAAAGCAGAAGATGATGCAAACTGTGTTCACCACTGAGAAAATGAGGGATTTGTTTTTCAAGCTACATGTTAATGTTTCAGTTAAGGACTACGTAATTTTTGGTGGTGACTTACTTCTGCTGTACAAGGTACTAGGAATTAGGGTGATAGGAGCAGAAATGTTACTCTGGAATTCATTCAAACAGGCAGATGTGCAGACTGTCAGCTAACTTGACAGCACTTACCAAAGGAGGCAGCTATGACCGGGATTATATCCTTAGCACTAAATTTTTACCTGCTTTCTCAAGATGTAGTCAGCTGGTAGGCTTTTCAGATCATAACCTTTATGAGAAAAGGGAAGTGGGAAAGTTAGACTACTAGCAGGGAAGAATCAGAAGTGGACTGCAGGTTGATTTTCTTACAAAGCATAGCCGGCCTTACGCATAGGCCAACTAGGTGGCCGCAGAGGGCGCTGCTCTAGCAGGGGCGCTTTTCCAGTATTTATTTGGCGTTGGTAGACCAGGCTGGGGTCACCTGCTGGTGTGGAGGGATGCCATGGAGCCCTTTTGCCTAGGGCACCAGTTGACTTAAGGCCGCTCCTCTTACAAAGGGCCAGTTTTGTAGATATTCTGACAAGTTATGAATCTGGAGTTGTTGCTAAGAAATAATGGAGGCTATTCATACAGAGGCCTAGATCAACTTACAATGCACAAAATGTTCAATGTTTTCAGAACCTATGGCATTTGGCCATATTTTTCTTGATTTGATAGAGGAGAGCTATGAACAGTCTTACTTGCAGCCATAGGAAAATGGGTATTTGAAGTATAAAATTAAAAATGGGCAATCAGCAAAGACATACATGGAGTCCTTTATCCGATTTACTAAAGAATGCGCTAGTAACACAGGTGAAGCTGTTGGCACAAGATTATCAGTGGAAAAATGGCAAGGACGTTAGTGTGGCAGCCTATCAGACTTATGTGGATATTGTGTACAGTGTATTGGTAGCAGTTTATATTGCAGATTCTGGGATGGCGGTTAGCAAATATTGGTTTGCAACATCAATTTCAGTAAATGTAAATGTTTTGATGGGATTCTGTCACAACTGTAGGATTAAACCCCCATTAATATATGCATTTTGTATTCTGCAGTGAAAGGCGGCAAATGGGATACTTGTGGACCATTTTAAGCCTAGCCAAACTTTCCAACTCAAAGTTAAAAATCAAAACCTGTACCTTGTGTTTACAAGGTAAACACATTAACTGTTATGCCAACTCCCAACAGTTCATTCAGTAATGTTTCTTGGTTCACTGCACCTGCAGCTGGTTTTTGGTATACTTGGTGGACAAAGTTTCATTTTAAAGCAGTTGCTGACAATTATGGTGATTTTGTAGTAGATTTGACAGTAGGTAAATGTCAGAGAAGGGGAAATGGATCTTACAAAATGGAAACAGGCAGAAGGAAACTATGGAAAGTAGATCTCAAAAGGGGGGAGGGGTGCAGAACAGGAAGGTGTAGTATATCAGAATCATAAGGCTGGGCACTGGGTTGGGGTAGGACAACATATTTTGCATAACATTTTACAATGTAAACTAGACTGAAGGCTTTAGTAGACTGAAGGATTTTGGGGAGCAGTCTCATAGTGGGTATAGACAGTGTGAAGATTCTGAGACTACTGAACATTTAATACATTTATAAGTGGCTAACTTGAGAACTTTTGGCTTGCTTTGGCTAAAAATGCAATTAACCCATGTGCAACAAGTCATGCTTCAGAATCTACTTTATGGGAGTATGACGACTTACTAGACAGACAGTAATATTACATAAGATTGTTGAGCAAGGTGATTAGCTAGGTCGATGTGGGGGCCGTTTAAATAAATGTTTCAACGATGAAGGAATTCAGGGTCTGGGTGAGGGTCCAGTTACAGAGCAAGTATGCATGATCCTGGTAACGTTATATTTTCGTTGAATACTTTTGGACATTGGAGGGGTTGATTTTGGTTGCAGTTTTTTGTATCTGCATTTTTTGATTGTATGGTTCTATTAAATTTAAACACCCTTGCTCTTTCGAAGTAGAGAAGAATATTGGTACTGCACCCAGATGTACAGGCTATTATTCTGGAGAATGAGGCAACACAAATTATTAGTACCTAATGGAGATTTGCAGGACAATGCTCTGGGAAAACTGAAGGAAGAAGGCGAGTCTCGGGAGGGTAGTGAACTCGGACGGATGAAAAGGGACAACATTTCTCCATTACATCAGACAATGCAGAAGAACTGACAAAAGTTCGAGTAGAGGGCAGCCAGCATAGTACTGCTAGTAACATGGACTTGCCAGAAAATACACCTGAGTGAACAAACAGGAAGAGAAGCTATATTGTGAAAAAATAACAGAGTTAATACAATATTATGTTGCAGACTTCAGTACTGTAAAAAGAAAATGAAAAGCATACGCTTCAGTGGCAGCTATAACAGGAACTCACAGGTCAGTGGT